>NW_024082638.1:0-35495 GCF_003009895.1 Hyaena hyaena
ATGGAGGAGGGCACTTGTGGGGATGAGCACTGGGTGTTATGTGGAAACTAATTTGACAATAAACTATTTGTAAAAAAAAAAAAAGAAACAAAATGAGTCTTTTAGGGATGTCAAATAAACTGGGTATTCTCATAAAGATAAATTTAATATGGATGTCTTAATTTTGGGCTAAAAATATGTTTAGACCAAGTGAATAAAGTTCATTTAAAATAGAAAAAAAATGTGATAAATGAGATACATAATAAACTAGAGGCCTCCAATACACGGACTGAAGAGGCAGAAAGGAGAATAAGTGATTCAGAAGACACCATTATAGAAAAACAAGAAGCTGACAAAAAAGAGACAAACTGATCCAGGAACAGGAAAGAAGAATTCGAGAGCTCAGCGATATGGCAAAAAGCAACAATATCTGTATCATAGGACTCCCAGAAGAGGAAGAGAGAGGGAAAGGTGCTGAAGGAGTCCTGGAACAAATTATAGCAGAGAACTTACCCGACCTAGGGAAGGAAGTAAATGTTGAAATACAAGAGGCTCAGAGGACTCCCCTCTGACGTAATTTAAATCGATCTTCTACACGGCATATCATAGTAAAAATGAAAAAATACAAAGACAAAGAGAGAATTTTGAAAGCATCTAGGGAGGAAAGGGCCCTAACATATAAAGGGAAACCTATCGGAGTGGTGACAGACCTATCTACTGAAACATGGCAGGCCAGAAAGGAATGGCAGGAGACCTTCAAAGTGATGAACAGAAAAAATATGCAGCCAAAAATCCTCTAACCAGCAAGCCTATCATTCAAAATAGAAGGAGAAATAAAAAAAACTTTCCAAATAAACAGAAATTGAGAAAATTTGTCACCACTAAGCCAACCCTACAAGAAATCCTGAGGGGGACACTCTGAAGGAAATGTTGCAAGGAACAAAGATACCAGAGACACCACCACAAGCATGAACTCCACAAAGGACACAAAAACTCTAAATCCACATATTTCAATAATAACACTGAATGTAAATGGGCTGAATGCTCCAATCAAAAGACATAGGGTAGTAGAAAGGATAAGAAAACAAAATCCATCTATATGCTGTCTACAAGAAACTCATTTTAGTCTGGAAGATACCTTCAGATTAAAAGTAAGGAAATGGAGAAAAAGATATCATGCTACAGGAAATCAAAAAAAGCCGGAGTAGCTATACTTATATCAGAGAAACGGAACTTTAAATTAAAGACAATAACAAGAGATGAAGAAGGGCACTACATAATAATTACAGGGTCCATCCATTAGGAAAAACTATCTATCATAAATGTCTACACACCGAATATGGGAGCACCTAAATATCTAAAACAATTAATCACAAACAGAAACAAGCTTATAGATAAGAATGTGCTAATAGCAGGGGACTTTAATACTCCGCTTACAGCAATGGATAGGTCACCCAGACAGAAAGTCACTAAAGAAATAATGGACTTGAAAGAGACATTGGACGAGATGGATCTGAAGGATATATTTAGAACTTTACATCCTGAGGCCAGGGAATTCACTTTCTTCTCAAGTGCGCATGGCACATTCTCCAAGATAGATCACATACTGAGACATAAAGCAGCCAACAATGAATTCAAAAGGATTGAGATCATTCCATGCACATTGTCAGACCATAATGCTTTGAAACGTGAAATCAATTACAGGAAGAAGTCTGGAAAACCTCCAAAAACATGGAGGTTAAAGAACACCCAACTAAAGAATGAATGGGCCAATCAGGCAATTAGGGATGAAATTAAAAATATATGGAAAGAAATGAAAATGAAAACACAACAATTCAAAATCTATGGGATGCGGCAAAGGCAGTCCTAAGAGGAAAGTCCATTGCTCTCCAGGCCTATTTCAAGAGATTAGAAAAAGCGCAAGTCCAAAATCTAACAGCTCACCTAAAGGAACTAGAGGTAGAGCAACAATAAAGCCCTAAACCCAGTGGAAGAAGAGAAATAGAAAAATTAGAGCAGAAATAAACAACATACAGACCAAAGAAACAAATGAACAGATCCATGAAACCAAGAGCTGGTTTTTTGAAAAAATAAACAAAATTGACAAGCCTCTAGCCAGACTTATCACAAAGAAAAGAGAGAGCACCCAAATAGACAAAATTATGAATGAAATGGACTTATTACAACCAACCCCTCAGAAATACAAGCAATTATCAGGGAATACTATGAAAAATTATATGCAAACAAATTGGATAATTTAGAAGAAATGGACAAATTCCAAAATACTCACTAACGAAATTCACACGGGAAGAAATAGAAAATCTGAACAGACTCATAATGAGTGAAGAAATCGAATAAGTTATCAAAAATCTCCCAAAAAATAAGAGCCCTGGACCTGATGGCTTCCCTGGGGAATTCTACCAGACATTTAAAACAGAATTAATCCCAATTCTTCTCAAGCTATTCAAAAAATAGAAATCGAAGGAAAACTCTCGGAATCATTTTATGAAGCCGTCATCACTCTGATTCCCAAGCCAGACAGAGATCCAGCAAAAAAAGAGAAATAGAGGCCAATATCCTCGATGAATACACATGCAAAAATCCTCAAGAAGATCCTTGAAAATCGAATCCAGCAGCACATAAAAAGAATCATCCACCAAGATCAAGTGGGGTTCATTCCTGGGTTACCTGTAACCCAGGTTGAACCCTGGTTCAACATTCGCAATCAATCAATGTGATACATCACATCAATAAAAGAAAAGATAAAAACCATATGATCCTGTCAATAGATGCAGAAAAAGTATGTGACAAAACACAGCATCCCTTCTTAATAAAGACTCTAGAGAAAGTCGGTATAGAAGGAACTTACTTAAACATCATAAAAGCTATCTATGAGAAGCCTTCAGCTAACATCATCCTCAACGGGGAAAAACTAAGAGCTTTCCCCCTGAAAGCAAGAACACGACAGGGATGTTCACTCTCACCACTGCTGTTCACCATAGTGCTGGAAGTTCTAGCATCAGTCATCAGACAACAAAAGGAAATCAAAGGCATCAGAATTGGCAAGGAGGAAGTCAAACTTTCACTCTTCGGAGACGACATGATATTCTACATAGAAAACCCTACAGACTCCACCAAAATCCTACTAGAACTGATCCAAGAATTCAGCCAAGTTGCAGGGTACAAAATCAACGTGCAGAAATCGGTTGCATTTTTATACACCAACAATGAAGCAACAGAAAGAGAAATCAAGAAACTGATCCCATAAAAAAATAAAAGAAACTGATCCCATTCACAATTGCACAAAACACCATAAAATACCTCAGAAGAAACCTAACCAAGGATACAAGAGATCTGGATGATGAAAACTGTAAAAAACTTATGAAGGAAATTGAAAAAGACACAAAGAAATGGAAAACATTCCATGCTCATGGATAGGAAGAATAAATATAGTTAAGATGTCATTACTACCTAAAGCACTCTACACATTCAATGCAATTCCAATCAAAATTGCACCAGCATACTTCTCAAAACTAGAACAAACTATCCTCAAATTTGTATGGAACCACAAAAGACCCCGAATAGCCAAAGTAATACTGAAAAATAAAACCAAAACTGGAGGTATCACCATCCCAGACTTTAGCCTCTACTACAAAGCTGTCATCATCAAGACAGTATGGTATTTGTACAAAAACAGACACATAGACCAATGGAACAGAATTGAGAACTCAGAAGTGGACCCAAAAGTATANGAAGGAAGTAAATGTTGAAATACAAGAGGCTCAGAGGACTCCCCTCTGACGTAATTTAAATCGATCTTCTACACGGCATATCATAGTAAAAATGAAAAAATACAAAGACAAAGAGAGAATTTTGAAAGCATCTAGGGAGGAAAGGGCCCTAACATATAAAGGGAAACCTATCGGAGTGGTGACAGACCTATCTACTGAAACGTGGCAGGCCAGAAAGGAATGGCAGGAGACCTTCAAAGTGATGAACAGAAAAAATATGCAGCCAAAAATCCTCTAACCAGCAAGCCTATCATTCAAAATAGAAGGAGAAATAAAAAAAACTTTCCAAATAAACAGAAATTGAGAAAATTTGTCACCACTAAGCCAACCCTACAAGAAATCCTGAGGGGGACACTCTGAAGGAAATGTTGCAAGGAACAAAGATACCAGAGACACCACCACAAGCATGAACTCCACAAAGGACACAAAAACTCTAAATCCACATATTTCAATAATAACACTGAATGTAAATGGGCTGAATGCTCCAATCAAAAGACATAGGGTAGTAGAAAGGATAAGAAAACAAAATCCATCTATATGCTGTCTACAAGAAACTCATTTTAGTCTGGAAGATACCTTCAGATTAAAAGTAAGGAAATGGAGAAAAAGATATCATGCTACAGGAAATCAAAAAAAGCCGGAGTAGCTATACTTATATCAGAGAAACGGAACTTTAAATTAAAGACAATAACAAGAGATGAAGAAGGGCACTACATAATAATTACAGGGTCCATCCATTAGGAAAAACTATCTATCATAAATGTCTACACACCGAATATGGGAGCACCTAAATATCTAAAACAATTAATCACAAACAGAAACAAGCTTATAGATAAGAATGTGCTAATAGCAGGGGACTTTAATACTCCGCTTACAGCAATGGATAGGTCACCCAGACAGAAAGTCACTAAAGAAATAATGGACTTGAAAGAGACATTGGACGAGATGGATCTGAAGGATATATTTAGAACTTTACATCCTGAGGCCAGGGAATTCACTTTCTTCTCAAGTGCGCATGGCACATTCTCCAAGATAGATCACATACTGAGACATAAAGCAGCCAACAATGAATTCAAAAGGATTGAGATCATTCCATGCACATTGTCAGACCATAATGCTTTGAAACGTGAAATCAATTACAGGAAGAAGTCTGGAAAACCTCCAAAAACATGGAGGTTAAAGAACACCCAACTAAAGAATGAATGGGCCAATCAGGCAATTAGGGATGAAATTAAAAATATATGGAAAGAAATGAAAATGAAAACACAACAATTCAAAATCTATGGGATGCGGCAAAGGCAGTCCTAAGAGGAAAGTCCATTGCTCTCCAGGCCTATTTCAAGAGATTAGAAAAAGCGCAAGTCCAAAATCTAACAGCTCACCTAAAGGAACTAGAGGTAGAGCAACAATAAAGCCCTAAACCCAGTGGAAGAAGAGAAATAGAAAAATTAGAGCAGAAATAAACAACATACAGACCAAAGAAACAAATGAACAGATCCATGAAACCAAGAGCTGGTTTTTTGAAAAAATAAACAAAATTGACAAGCCTCTAGCCAGACTTATCACAAAGAAAAGAGAGAGCACCCAAATAGACAAAATTATGAATGAAATGGACTTATTACAACCAACCCCTCAGAAATACAAGCAATTATCAGGGAATACTATGAAAAATTATATGCAAACAAATTGGATAATTTAGAAGAAATGGACAAATTCCAAAATACTCACTAACGAAATTCACACGGGAAGAAATAGAAAATCTGAACAGACTCATAATGAGTGAAGAAATCGAATAAGTTATCAAAAATCTCCCAAAAAATAAGAGCCCTGGACCTGATGGCTTCCCTGGGGAATTCTACCAGACATTTAAAACAGAATTAATCCCAATTCTTCTCAAGCTATTCAAAAAATAGAAATCGAAGGAAAACTCTCGGAATCATTTTATGAAGCCGTCATCACTCTGATTCCCAAGCCAGACAGAGATCCAGCAAAAAAAGAGAAATAGAGGCCAATATCCTCGATGAATACACATGCAAAAATCCTCAAGAAGATCCTTGAAAATCGAATCCAGCAGCACATAAAAAGAATCATCCACCAAGATCAAGTGGGGTTCATTCCTGGGTTACCTGTAACCCAGGTTGAACCCTGGTTCAACATTCGCAATCAATCAATGTGATACATCACATCAATAAAAGAAAAGATAAAAACCATATGATCCTGTCAATAGATGCAGAAAAAGTATGTGACAAAACACAGCATCCCTTCTTAATAAAGACTCTAGAGAAAGTCGGTATAGAAGGAACTTACTTAAACATCATAAAAGCTATCTATGAGAAGCCTTCAGCTAACATCATCCTCAACGGGGAAAAACTAAGAGCTTTCCCCCTGAAAGCAAGAACACGACAGGGATGTTCACTCTCACCACTGCTGTTCACCATAGTGCTGGAAGTTCTAGCATCAGTCATCAGACAACAAAAGGAAATCAAAGGCATCAGAATTGGCAAGGAGGAAGTCAAACTTTCACTCTTCGGAGACGACATGATATTCTACATAGAAAACCCTACAGACTCCACCAAAATCCTACTAGAACTGATCCAAGAATTCAGCCAAGTTGCAGGGTACAAAATCAACGTGCAGAAATCGGTTGCATTTTTATACACCAACAATGAAGCAACAGAAAGAGAAATCAAGAAACTGATCCCATAAAAAAATAAAAGAAACTGATCCCATTCACAATTGCACAAAACACCATAAAATACCTCAGAAGAAACCTAACCAAGGATACAAGAGATCTGGATGATGAAAACTGTAAAAAACTTATGAAGGAAATTGAAAAAGACACAAAGAAATGGAAAACATTCCATGCTCATGGATAGGAAGAATAAATATAGTTAAGATGTCATTACTACCTAAAGCACTCTACACATTCAATGCAATTCCAATCAAAATTGCACCAGCATACTTCTCAAAACTAGAACAAACTATCCTCAAATTTGTATGGAACCACAAAAGACCCCGAATAGCCAAAGTAATACTGAAAAATAAAACCAAAACTGGAGGTATCACCATCCCAGACTTTAGCCTCTACTACAAAGCTGTCATCATCAAGACAGTATGGTATTTGCACAAAAACAGACACATAGACCAATGGAACAGAATTGAGAACTCAGAAGTGGACCCAAAAGTATACAGCCAACTGATCTTTGACAAAGCAGGAAAGAATATCCAATGGAAAAAAGACAGCCTTTTTAACAGATGGTGTTGGGAGAACTGGACAGCAACATGCAGAAGAATGAAACTAGATCATTTTCTCACACCATGCACAAAAATCAACTCAAAATGGATAAAGGACCTGAACGTGAGACAGGAAACTATCAACACCCTAGAGGAGAAAGCAGGAAACAACCTCCTTGACCTCCACCGCAGCAACTTCTTACTTGACACATCCCCAAAAGCAAGGGAATCAAGAGCAAAAATAAACTGTTGGGACCTCATCAAGATTAAAAGCTTCTGCACAGCCAAGGAAACAACCCAGAAAATTAATAGGCAACCAACGGAATGGGAAAAGATAGTTGCAAATGACATATCAGATAAAGGGTTAATATCCAGAATCTATAAGGAACTCACCAAACTACACGCCCGAAAAACAAACAACCCAGTGAAGAAATGGGCAGAAGACATGAACAGACACTTCTCCAAAGAGGACATCCAGATGGCCAACAGACACATGAAACGATGCTCAGCATCCCTCCTCATCAGGGAAATACAAATCAAAACCACACTGAGATACCACCTCACGCCAGTCAGAGTGGCTAAAATGAGCAAATCAGAGAACTCTAGATGCTGGCGAGGATGTGGAGAAACGGGCACCCTCCTACACTGTTGGTGGGAATGTAAACTGGTACAGCCCCTCTGGAAAACAGTGTGGAGGTTCCTCAGGAAACTAACAATAGAACTCCCTTATGACCCAGCAATAGCACTGCTAGGAATTTACCCAAGGGATACAGAAATGCTGAGGCATAGGAGCACATGTACCCCAATGTTCATAGCAGCACTCTCCACAATAGCTAAAACATGGAAAGAGCCTAAGTGTCCATCAACAGATGAATGGATCAAGAAGATGTGGTTTATCTATACCATGGAATACTACATGGCAATGAGAAACAATGAAATCTGGCCATGTGTAGCAACATGGATGGACCTTGAGGGTGTTATGCTGAGCGAAATAAGTCAGGCAGAGAAGGACAAATATCATATGTTTGCACGTATATGAGGATTAGGAGGAACTTAACTGAGAAACAAGGGGGAGAAGAAGGGGGGAAATGGTGGGGGAAAGAGAGAGAGGCAAACCATGAGAGACTCTTGAATGCTGACAAAAAGTGAGGACTGATGGATGTGGGGGGGAGGGGGAGATGGGCATGGAGGAACGCACTTGTGGGGATGAGCACTGGATGTTATGTGGAAATTAATTTGACAATAAACTATTTGTAAAAAAAAAATTAGTGCAGAAATAAATGATATAGAAACAAAGAAACAAACAAAAAACAGTAGAACAGATCAATACACTCAGGAGCTAGTTCTGTGAAAAAAAAAATTATACTGATAAACCTCTCCCCAGACTTTGTAAAAGGTTAAAAGAAAGGACTGAAATTAATAAAATCACAAATGAGAGCGGAGAAATAACAACCAACACCACAGAAATACAATTATAAGAAAATATTATGAAAAACTACATGTCCCAAAACTGGACAACCGAGAAGAAATGAATAACCTCCTAGAAACATATAAACTATGAACAGTGAAACAAGATGAAATAGAACACTTGAACAGACCTATAACCAGCAAAGAAATTGAATCAGTAATCAAAAATCTCTCAACAGGGGTGCCTGGGTGGCTCAGTAGTTTGAGCGTCCGACTTTGGCTCAGGTCAGGATCTCGTGGTTTGTGAGTTCAAGCCCCGGGTTGGGTTCTATGCTGACAGCTCAGAGCCTGGAGGCTGCTCTTTATTCTGTGTCTCCCTTTCTCTCTGCCCTTCCCTTGATTACGCTCTGTCTGTCTCTCTCTCAAAAATAAATAAGCATTAAAAAATTTTAATAATAAAAAAAATCTCTCAACAAACAAATGTCTAGGGCCAGACTGCTTCATAAGAGAATTATAACATATATTTAAATAAGAGTTTATACCTATTCTTCTTAACCTGATCCACTAAAATAAAATAAAATAAAATAAAATAAAATAAAAGTGGAAGGAAAATTTCCAAACTCATTCTATGAAGTCAACATTAACCTGATTCCAAAACCAAACAAAGACCCTATTAAAAAGAAGTGCAGGCAAATATTCCTGATTAACATGCATGCAAAATTTCTCAACAAAAACTAGCAAATTATATCAGTAGCACTTTAGAAGAATCATTCATGATGTTCATGTGGGATTTATTCTTGACTCGAAATGTGGGTTCAATATTTACAAATCAATCAATGTGATACACCACATTAATAAAGGGTAAAACCATATGATCCTCTCAATAGATACAGAAGAAAAGAATTTGACAAAATAAGACATCCTTCTAGATAAAAACCCTCAATAATCTAAGGATAGAAAGAACATAAATCAACATTAAGATCATAAGGCCTTAATTGAAAGACCCACAGCTAATATCATAATCAATGGGGAAAAACTGACAGCTTTCCCCCAGTGGTCAGGAAGAAGACAGGGATGTTCACTCTCATCATTGTTATTTAACATAGTACTGGAAAACCTAGCCACGACAATAAGACATCACAAAGAAATAAAAGGCATTCAGATCAGCAAGGAAGAAGTCAAACTTTCAATATTTGCAGATAACATGATACTCTATAAGGAAAACCTGAAAGACTCCACCAAAAAAAAAAAAATGGTAGAACTGACACATGCAATCAGTATAGTTGCAAGCTATAGAACACTGATGAAAGAAATTGAAGAGGAAACAAATAAATTGAAAAACATTCCATGCCCAAGGGTTGGAAGAACAAATATGTCCATACTACCCAAAGCACTCTACACATTTAATGTAATACCTATCAAAATACTATTAGCATTTTTCACAGAGGTATTACAAACAACCCTAAAGTTTGTAAAGAAACACAAGAGACCACAAATACATGAAAGCAACTATTAAAATGAAAAGTGAAGCTGGAGGCATCACAATTCTAGCTTTCAAGTTATACTACAAAGCTGTAGTGATCAAGACAGTATGGTACTGGCACAAAAACAGACACATAAATAAATGGGACAGAGTAGAAAACCCAGAAGTGAACACACAACTATATGGTTAACTAATCTTCAAGAGAGCAGGAAAGAAAATCCATCCAATGGAAAAGAGACAGTTTCTTCAACAAATTGTGTTTGGAAAATTGGACAGCAACATGCAGAAGAATTGAACCAGACCACTTCCTTACATCATACACAAAAAATCAATTTAAAAAGGATGAAAGACCTAAATGTGAGACAAGAAACCTCTAAAATCCTAGAGAAGAAGACAGGCAGTAACCTCTTTGACATCATCAATAGCAACTTCTTACTATATAAGTCTCCTGAGATAAGGCAAACAAAGGCAAAAATAAACTATTAGGACTACATCAAGATAAAAAGCTTCTGCACAGTGAAGGAACCAATCAATAAAATTAAAAGGCAACCTTCAGAATTGGAGAAGATATTTGCAAATGACATATCTAGTAAAGGGTTAGTATCTAAAATTTATCAAGTTTATCGAACTGAACACCCAAAAAAGCAAATAATCTATTTAAAAAGTGGGCAGAAGACAAGAATAGACATTTTCCAAAAGAAGACATGGAGATTAATAACAGGCACATGAAAAGATGATCAACATCTCTCGTCATTAGGGAAATACAAATAAAAACTAGATATTACCTTACACCAGTCACAATGGCTAAAATTAACAACAGAGGAAACAACAGATGTTGGCGAGGATGCAGAGAAAGGGGAACTCTCTTACACTTGTGGTGGAAATGGAAACTGGTTCAGCTATTTTGGAAAACCGTATGGAAGCTAAAAATAGAGCTACCCTATGATCCAGCAATTGCACTATTAGGTATTTACCTAAAGGATATAAAAACATTGAATTGATATGATACATGCACCCCGTTCTTTATAGCAGCAGCATCAACAATAACGAAACTATGGAAAGAGCCTAAATGTCCATGTCCATCGACCGATAAATAGATAAAAAAGAACTGGTGTGTGTAAATAAGAAAGAATGAAATGTTACCATTTGCTATGACATGGTTGGAGCTAGGGAGTATTATGTTAAACAAATTAAGTCAGTTAGGAAAAGCAAATATAATTTTCTTATATATATGGAATTTAAGAAACAAAACAGACGAACATATGAAGGGAAAATAAAAGAGGCAAAACAGGAAGCACTCTTAACTGTAGAGAACAAACAGGATTATTGGAGGGAAGGTGAGTGGGAAGTGGTGTTAAATAGATGATGAAATTAATATTACACTGTATGTTAACTAACTAGAATTCAAATAAAAGCTTGAATAAAAATTAAAAATAAAAAAATATATTTAAAAAGGAATTTAAAATGTATAAAACACCTAAATTGTTAAATATTTAGGAAATTAACATGTTCTTTAGTTTAATGAATGGATCCTTTAATTCTTTGTATATTAAAGCGTGTTTTTCCACTTAATTATGTGTATAGTTGTATCATAGCTTATAATTGCCTTGCAAATATTTTATATTAAATATATAAAATTAGAAAACTAATGTTTTTATGCATCTTGAGAACATTACTTATTACATACTTATAAATATCTTAGTGGATTTTTGCACATTGCCTATACCAAGAAATTCTCTTCAGATTTCAGATGAGATGCCTCCTTATCAAACATTTTTTTTTTTTCATTCTCCATTCTTTTCCCCTCTAGATAAACAACCGGAGTTAAGTTTTATTTTGTTTTGGAAATTTCTTCTCTTCTGCTATCTGGAGATAGCAGTGTGAAAATATTACTCGGAGACTAATATATGAATGTGTTACCTTTGAAAAGGTGGTATTTTGTAGGACACTACAGAGATCTCCAAATTTAATGAATATGCTAAAAATGAATACTCCTAAGGTGGTGAAGGGAAAGAAATCCCAATTCTGAATGAATTTTGGAAATAAAATAATATAAAATGTTATTGGAAAATGTTCCATTCAATTCATTCTTTGCACTAGGGAAATTCAGTCAGTTACTATCACTCTACTTTGGCTTTCTTAATTTGAATTTATATGATATTTCTCAGATGTATGTTGGCTTCTCCAGTCACATACTAGGTGAAATTGAAAGTGTCTTTGAGCCTTAAAGCATAATTTTGGGGAACTGTAATAAGCAAAAGTAATTTCTCTCCTTACAGTCATTTACAACTTACTTAAAATGATAATTGACAGCTAATTCAAGGACTGACTAAATAAGCAGACAAACATATGAGTTCCTGATGATATCCCAGGACACAGGATCAAAGTATGGAGAACAGGAAAATTGCTTAAAGAAGAAATATCTAATACTTAATCTAAAACAGTGATATAATGGTTACCATTGTTTTATTTAAAGATTTTATTTTTTTAGGGGCACCTAGTGACTCAGTGGGTTAAGCATCTGGCTTGAGCTCAGATCATGATCTCGCGGCTCGTGGGTTTGAGCCCTGCATCTGGCTCTTTCCTTACAGCTCAGAGCCTGGAGCCTGCTTCAAGTTCCGTGTCTCCCTCTGTCTGTCCCTCCCACACTGACGCTCTGTCTCTCTCTCCCTCTCTCTCAAGAATAAATAAACATTAAAAAATTTAAAAAAAGATGAAAAAAATAATTTCTATACCCAGTGTGGAACTCAAACTCACAACCCTGAGATTAAGAGTCACATGCTCTGGCAATGAAAAAGAATGAAATCTGGCCATCTGTAGCAACATGGATGGAACTTGAGGGTGTTACGCTGAGAGAAGTAAGTCAGGCAGAGAAGGACAGATATCATATGCTTTCACTTGTAAGTGGAACAGGGGAAACTTAACAGAGGACAATGGGAGAAGAGAAGGGGAAAATAGCTGGGGAGAAAGAGGGAGGCAATCTATGAGAGATTCTTGAATACCGAGAACAAACTGAGGGCTGATGGGGGTGCGGGAGAGGGGAAGGGGGTTGATGAGCATGGAGGAGGGCAGTTGTTCGGATAAGCACTGGGTGTTATATGGAAACCAACTTGACAATAAGCTATGATAATAATAATAATTAATAATAATAATAATAATAATGAGTCACATGCTCTACCGACTGAGCCAGCCATGTGCTCCTGGTGGTTTTGTTTTTGTTTTCGCTTTTTGTTAACATACAGCTTTTAATCTTTATTTTTATTTTTTTTTTACCAATAGTTTATTGTCAAGTTGGTTTCCATATAACAACCAGTGCTCATCCCCACAAGTGCCCTCCTCCATGCCCATCTACCCCCTCTCCCCCACACCCATCAGTCCTCAGTTTGTTCTCAGTATTCAAGAGTCTCTCATGGTTTGCCTCTCTCCCTCTCCCCCACTATTTCCCCCCTTCTTCTCCCCCTTGGTCCTCCGTTAAGTTCCTCCTAATCCTCCTATACGTGCAAACGTATGGTATTTGTCCTTCTCTGCTTGAATTATTTCGCTCAGCATAACACCCTCAAGGTCCATCCGTGTTGCTACACATGGCCTGATTTCATTCTTTCTCATTGCCATGTAGTATTCCATCGTATAGATAAACCACATGTTCTTGATCCATTCGTCCGTTGATGGACACTTAGGCACCAGCATACTTCTCAAAACTAGAACAAACTATCCTAAAATCTGTATAGAACCACAAAAGACCCCGAATAGCCAAAGTAATATTGAAGAATAAAACCAAAACGGGAGGTATCACCATCCCAGACTTTAGCCTCTACTACAAAGCTGTCATCATCAAGACAGTATGGTATTGGCACAAAAACAGACACATAGACCAAGGGAATAGAATTGAGAACTCAGAATTGGACCCACAAATGTATGACTAACTAATCTTTGACAAAGCAGGAAAGAGTATCAAGTGGAAAAAAGCCTCTTTAACAGATGGTGTTGGGAGAACTGGACAGCAACATGCAGAAGAATGAAACTAGATCATTTTCTCACACCATACACAAAAATAAACAATCCCATTTACATTTACACCAAAATTAATAAAATATTCAGGAATACACTTAGTGAAAGAAATGAAAGATCTGTATTCTGAAATCTATAAAACACTGATGAAAGAACTTCAAGACAGCACAAAGATATGTAAAGACATTCCATGCTCATCATTTAGAAGAAAATGTTTTTTCTTTCTTTATTATTTAAATTTTAGTTATTTAACATACCATGCAATTGCAAGATTGGAGTAGAATTCAGTGATTCACCACTTACATACAACACCCCGTTCTCATCACAAGTGCCCTCCTTAGTATCCGTCACGACATTGGAAGAAAAAATATTATTAAAATGTCTACACAACCGAAATCAATCTCAAGATTTAATGCAATCTCAATCAAAATATCAATAACATTTTTTCAGAGAACTAGAACAAAAAACAGCCTAAAACTTACATAGCACCACAAAAGACCTCAACAGCCAAATAGTCCTGAAAATGAAAACAACAACAACAACAACAACAACAACAACAACTGGAGGTACAACAATTCCAGATTTCAGGTTAAATTACAAAGCAATAATATTAAACAGTATGGTACTGCCATAAACATAGGCATATGCACTCTAATGTTTATAGCGGTAGCCAAATTATGGAAAGAGCCCAAAAGTCCATCAACTGATGAATGGATAAAGAAGCTGTGAGATATTGGGGCACCTGGGTGGCTTAGTCGGTTAAGCGTCCGACTTTCGCTTAGGTCATGATCTCGCGGTTCGTGGGTTCAAGCCCCGCGTCGGGCTCTGTGCTGACTGCCAGCTCAGAGCCTGGAGCCTGTTTCAGAGTCTGTGTCTCCCTCTCTCTCTGACCCTCCCCTGCTCGCGCTGTCTCTCTCTCTCCTAGAAATAAATAAAACATTAAAAAAAATTAAAAAAAAGAAGCTGTGAGATATCTATCTATCTATCTATAGATACACATATATATATCACAATTTACATATTCTTATTAGAATATTAGTCATAACAAAGAATATAATCTTGCTATTTACAAAAATGTGGATGGAACTATATCATATTATGCTAAGTGAAATGAATCAGTCAGAGAAAGACAAATATCATTTGATTTCACTCATTTGTAATTTAAGAAACAAATGAGCAAAGGTAAAAAAAGAGAGAGGGAGGTAAACCAAGAAACAGTTTCTTAACTATGGAGAACAAACTGATTGTTTCCATAGAGGATATGGGTTGGAGGGATGCGTTAAATAGGTGATAAGGATTAAGGAGAGCACTTGTTTTCATGAGTACCAGGTGTTGTACATAAGTGTGGAATCACTAAATTCTGCACATGAAACTAATATTACACTGTTTACTATCTAGTTTTTATATAAAAAACAAAAATAAAGAAAACTTAGATAGTAAACTAAAACATTGCATTAATTACATAAGTTTCTGGTGGTCTCTGCCAATTCTGAGATATTTCCTTCCAATCGTACGTTTCCTAAATAAATGTATTATCCTTAAAAATATACCCTTTAGTAATATTTTAGTATTAAGAGTGTTAACCTTGATCATTCTGTGTTAATAGGATCTAGGCCTTCCTTCAACCATAACTAGGTACCTATTATCTAAGCACTGTTGTCTTCCTGACACATTTTAAATCTGTATGTCTCTCAAACTGCTTAGTAATATAGTCTCTAAATTACTTACTAATATAAACAGTTATCATATAATTTTTCAAGACTGAAAATTTTGAATCGCTAATAATGTACATTATTTTCCCTCATTTTTTCTTGAGATTGTTAGTTCATAATTTCTATTGAAATTAAGTATCTGTGAAAATTATCTTTTTCTGACACATGAGATGTGTCTATTTTACTTTTCAGTGTAGCCAGCTTCACCAAAGTATTTTCTTGAAAATGTGTAATACCTAGGCATCAGCCAATGTCAACAAAATTAAAGGACCTTATTTTTTAGAGCAAGAAATACACTGGATAAAAACCTAATTAAATGCCTCACTCTAAAGACAAGGAAATGAGTTTATTAGAGTTGAGATGCCCTTTTCCTAAGGTCAAACTAGTTAGAAGTTATGGATATACCAGGCAACAAGTGTTCCAATTCTAAAATCAAGACACAACACAAGTTTTTCAGATTATTCTGAAATTAGTGAACCCTGATGATTCTTATCAATTATCTTACTTAAACATAATGATTGCACTTACTAAATTTTAGGTGGCAAATATATTGACTTAAGACAACAACTTAGATATCAGGATTTGTTTTTCCAAAGATATTTCCTATTGTATGGAAATACATACAGAAAATTGACAGCAGGTTTTTTTTTCCATTTACATACAACACTAGTGCCCCTGAAGATTAATGAAAACTTAAATAATGTACTTCATTCTTTTACTTATTTGACAAGCTCTAGTCACTATCAAACTTTACACATTCAATTATATATGTATGTATATATATATATATAGTCTGTAAATCCTACAGTAATTAGGTAATTACGTAATTAAAATGTGCATATTTGTGAAGTAATATTCGGTTTACCAAAGGTGAGTGAAGCAAAAGTTGTAAAGTGAAGGAAAGCTGCTAGTTATCAAAATATATTTTTCTTCCAGTTATTTTCAACCTGAAAATAATAGTACCTGTCATCACCTGTTAATGTCTGTGTACTTATTGACAAAATTAATGACAATTTGTATACTGTTCTGAAGCATTTAAATTTACTCTTATATAATAATTTAGGTTTTTATAAGCTTTTAGTCATGTGCTATATTTCACATGCAGTGAAGTTACTCTAATTCAGATTATCTGCCCAGTTGCTTTAAGTACAACTGATTGATATTTCTTTACTTCTTAAAAAAACAACACCCGTAAGCACACTCATCAGCTTTTTAGTATTTCTTATAAAGAATTTAAATTAATACAACTATCTTATTATATCACATATTTTTAACTACTCCATATTATTCTTGTGACAAGAGCAAAACCTCACATTTAACTTTATTTCCATGACATTCAGAAAAATGATTTTATGAGTTAATGTGTACTTCAGCAATTTAAATAGTTATGTCAGATCTAGAGTCCAGACCTGCTATTCTAGTGACCATTTGTAGCCAGAGAATTTACAACCACAATGACCAAAGCATGGGCTTGGGGTCACACAGGAATGTATGAATTCTGGGCAAGAAATGTAATTTCTTGGAATTTTCAGTGGTCAAATGGAAATAATAATGCTTTATGTATGGGGGGAAAAGATATATGAAAGCTTCCTGGACATTGCTAGAATAATCTGTTGAATAAATACTAATTTCTCAAAGGTTATGTGTGTATGTATGTAATATATGGTTCATATAAAAGTATGCTAACCTATAAACTGAATGAAGTCTTTAAGTGTTTGACACCTGCTTTATCTGACTTCCTCTATATATCTCAACTTCTCAACTGTGTGAGATCATAGTGATTAGAATAATGTTAGGTACTAAGCCTGTCAGATTTTTTTGTTTCCTTCAATCAATCCATTCCTTGTAGTATTCATAAGACAACTTGTTTTTTCCTATGGTGTGCCATTTTTAAGCCACTACTGCAAATTAAATAGACATCATATAATAGTCAAATAATTATCCCTTAAGACCAAGTCCAGATCTTACCTCTTTTATGAAGCCAATATCCAATTCTGTGTGTGAATGTATGTGTGTTTCTTATTTGTTCCATTAAAGCTATAATTTATGTTACTTTCTAATTTCCAGTGTCTTATATAATAGTGATTAATGTTATAGTATATCATACTAATGATGATGTCTATGTACATTTTGTTTTCCCAATTAGGGTGTAGTGAAATTTAAATGAGTCATAGATCTCTTTTGTAGCCCACAATGATCAGCGACATATTAATGCTTAAGTGATCAATACTGAATTATGTATTTGGTGCCAGTTCTCTAGCTCTATTTCAGTCCACATATAATATTGTCATCTGCACCCCTCACAATCAAAATAATGCATTTTGGGAGGAAAATATGCACAAGTGTACATGAGACATGGGTGTTTCATTTTGCTTACTTTTTTTTTGATCAGAGTCAATCTCAATCTCTAAATTTCCTGATAATGCAGTTAAGTAGAGGGGCATCTAGGTTTTCTTAGTCTTGAAAATCATGAGAGAAGCACTTTTTAGTATCTTAGCATTATTGTTTTAAGAATATTATTTTTACAATTTTACAAAAACATATGATCTATGTGACACATGGATAGGAGACCAAACCTCTCTGAGACTTGAAATGAATGGTGTGTATTTTACTGGTATCAAAGTTAATCATCTTTTGTATCTAATAGTTGCTTCTGGTAAAGCTTCCAACTTGTGTTGAAATTTCTAGCATTTTCTACCCCAAGATGACAAAAGATATTTAAGGGGATTTTTTTTTCTGCTGAAATGTTGTTCTCATTTGATAATTTTTTAGTACCAGGTTAATTTTATCATTTAGCAAAACCAACATTAAGGATACCAAAACAATTAATTTATAAATTGAAGCCATCTATATTTGTTTCCTACTCCTACTATAAATAAACTACTACAGACTTAGTGCTTTAAAACAATACATACTTAATCTCTTACAGTTAATGGAAGTCAGAAATCTAAAATGAATCTCAAGGACATAAAATCAAGGTGTTAGTAGGTCTGCATTCCTATCTGGAAATTGTAAGGGAGAATCTGTTTCCTTGCCTTTTCCAGATTCTAGAAACCACCCACATTCCTTAAATAATGGTCCCAGGCAATATTATAGTCAACAGCTTTGGGCCTTAGTCTTTGCCACAAGGCCATTTCATCATTTCTCCCTCATTTACATTTCCTTGGGTACACAAAATAATTCAATACAATTTCCCTATTTTAAAGTCAGCTGAAGAACAAGCTTAGGTACATCTGTAACTATAATCCTCATTTGCCATGTATCCTAATATATCCACAGTTTCCAGAGATTAGGAAATGAACATCATTGGTGAGGAGGTGGTGATAGTAGTGCATTATTTGCAAACCACAACATTCTTTGATAAATAATTAAGCAAAAAGTAGAATCCATTTATATAAAATAGTGACAAAATAATTAATATGAATTACAGCCTTGGGTCAATGATTCTTTCTCTCACTCAGCAAATACAGTCAATTATTGTTATTAATAATAACTATGTACAAATTCACTATAGACATTTAATGAGTCAATATATAAATATATATGTATATGTCTGTAGATATATATCTTAATATATCTGTGTGAGTGTATATATCTTAAATTCTGGTATATTCTATTTATTTTACAAAAGATAAAATGACGCTTATATCTGTTAAATGACTTGCTCTGAGGATACTACATTAACAGGCATGTATCATAGTAAGATTTAAACCTTATTCAACTGGAATGAGTCAGAGCTTCTTGCATTTCACTACACTGCTGTTTACTATTCTCATCTGGTCATTTCTGTTTTAGGTCTGAAACAAGAAAGTAGAGCCTGGAGGATCTCAGTGGGGAAGAGAACATGTACAAAGGTAAGTCAAAATTTTCACCACTCTTGGGGCGCCTGGGTGGCTTAGTCGGTTAAGAGTCCAACTTAAGCTAAGGTCATGATCTCACGGTTCGTGGGTTAGAGCCCCGCGTCGGGCTCTGTGCTGACTGCCAGATCAGAGCCTGGAGCCTGTTTCAGTCTGTGAATCCTTCTCTCTCTGACCCTCCCCTGTGCACGCTGTCTCTCTCTCTCTCCTAGAAATAAATAAAACATTTAAAAAAATTTTTTTCACCACTCTCTACATATCCATGAATGGCTGTGAAAACGACACAAGTATTAATTTATGGGGTACAAATAAATTTTATGGGGCACCTTCACAAATAATATAATCACAAGTAATGAGGATCAACTCTGTTTTTTGAGCAATGTTCTAAGTTCTGAAGAGAGAGACAGATTCCTTGATTTCATACCTCAAGGAGTAAGTTATGCAATAAAAATGTATTTAGAAGGGCACCTCTGTGGCTGAGTCAGTTAAGCATTGGACGTCAGCTCAGGTCATGATCTCGTCTGTGCTGACAGCTCAGAGCCTGGAGCCTGCTTTGGATTCTGTGTCTCCATCTTTCCCTGCGCCTCCCCTATTTGCATTCTTTGTCTCTCTCAAAAATAAATAAACATTTAAAAGTGTATTTAGATGGTATAGATAGATATCTGTGATAGTTCTTTTTTTTTGTGATAGTTCTAAATAGGTGTGTGTGTGTGTGTGTGTGTGTGTGTAGAAGATCATGAAGGAGGCACAATCAGACCAAGATCTCCAGAAATATAAACATTCAAGAATAGATTGAATAACAATGCCAGTAAAGCAGGTGTATAACATTATTTTCTCTGACCATAAAAATTTTTATTTTCTCTAGCTATTCCTGGCAAGTAGGCTTGGCGGAGGGTGGGAGGGGATGACTAAAGCTTACCACAACTCTAAAGAATTAGCATAGTCAGCTGCACATCTGAGGGAACGTTTTAATGTAAAGTATTGTTAAAAAGGAGAGTGTACCATCCTATACAGAAAAGGTTGCTCTTCCTCTTTATAACTGTTCTCATTCTGCCCAAAATCCTAAGAATCACTCATTAGAGCTTTAAAACAAGTTGAAACTGGTATTCCCCGCAAATATTATAAGCAAGTCTCAAGAAAATTTACCAAAATAAACAAGACTTGTAAACACATATCTAATGTTG
Organism: Hyaena hyaena; assembly: GCF_003009895.1. Lineage (NCBI taxonomy): Eukaryota > Metazoa > Chordata > Mammalia > Carnivora > Hyaenidae > Hyaena > Hyaena hyaena. The sequence continues at coordinate 20,656 of NW_024082638.1, forward strand.
AATTTCAGAAACTAGAACAAATGGCGTCTAAAATTTACCAAAATACTTGTATGCATAATACAAGAAAGAGGAGAATGAAGGATTTAAGCTTTCTGTACTACTGAGATTAAATTACATTGGATAAAATATTTTATAAATATTTTGCAACATGAGCAGATCTTTGCAATGCTTAAATTGAAATATAATAAAGGTGTCAAATATTCTACTATCTTCAATTTTTAAGAAATTTCAGCTTTCAGTAAAAAAGACAATTTTATTCACAGCAGACCATAAATATTACAAAAATTAGAATAAAAGTGAAAGCTTAGCAATATATGTATTTCTGCTCAAGCATCTAATGAAAATAATTTTTTAAACATACAGAGCCAAAATAGTTTTAATACTCTATTGAGTCCACAAGGAAAAACTACTATAATCTGTTTCCAGGAACAAGCATAGTGCTAATATAAACAAGTATTAATATTTATAAGAGTCATTTTCCCTACTGAGACAATCCAGATATGACAGCTTCAATACGATCATAAATATTTAACTTTTTCTATTACTATAATGAAAAATTGTGAAACTGTTAAATTAAATTTTTGGAAGACCAAAATCCTAACAGAAATAAAGCTATTCCTGAATTTACCAACTTGGAAATATTTAGCTCTAAGCTTTAGTTTAAATTTCCTCAAGAGAAATGTTGCAAGGAAGGCAAGATACCATGACACCACCACAAGCATGAATCCCACAAAGGACATGATAACTCTAAGCCCATATTTTTCAATAATAACACTGAATGTAAATGGGGTGAATGCCCCAAAGAAAAGACATAGGGTAGCAGAATGGATAAAAAACAAAATCCATCTATTTGTTGTCTACAAGAAACTCATTTTAGACTGGAGGACACCTTCAGATTGAAAGTAAGGGGATAGAAAAATATCTATCGTGCTACTGGAAGCCAAAAGAAAGCTGGAGTAGCTATACTTATATCAGACAAACTAGACTTTAAAGTAAAGACGGTAACAAGGGATGAAGAAGGGCATTATATAATAATTACAGGGTCTATCCATCAGGAAGACCTAATAATGATAAAAGTGTAGGCACCGAATACGGAATCACCTAAATATATAAAACAATTAGTCACAAACAGAAACAATCTAATGGATAAGAATGTGCTAATAGCAGGGGACTTTAATACTCCACTTACAGCAATGGATAGATCAACTATACAGAAAATCAGTAAAGACACAATGGACTTGAATGACACAGTGGACCACATGGGTTTGACAGATATATTTAGAACTCTACATCCTGAGGCCATGGAATTCACTGTTTTCTCAAGTGTGCCATGCAACATTCTCCAATATAGATAAGACACTGGGACATAAAGCAGCCCTCAATAAATATAAAAGAATTGAGATTATACCATGCACACTTTCAGATCACAATGCTATGAAACATGAAATCAACCACAATAAAAAGTCTGGAATACCTCCAATATCATGGAGGTTAAAGAACACTCTACTAAAGAACGAATGGGCCAATCAGGCAATTAGAGAAGAAATTTAAAAATATATAGAAACAAATGAGAATGAAAATACAACAATCCAAACTCTATGGGATGCGGAAAAGGCAGTCCTAAGAGGAAAGTGCATTGCACTCCAGACTATTTCAACAAATTAGAAAAAAACACAAGTACAAAATCTAACAGCGCACCTAAAGGAACTAGAGGGAGAGCAACAAGAGCACCCCAAACCCAGAAGGAGAAGAGAAATAATAAAAATCAAGCCAGAAATAAACAATAGAAATACAAACAAACAAACAAACAAACAAAAGTTGAACTGATCAACGAAACCAAGAGTTAATTTTTAGAAAAACTAAACAAAATTGACTAATCTCTAGCCAGGATTCTCAAAAAGAAAAGAGATGGCACTCAAATAGACAAAGTCATGAATGATATTGGACTTATTACAACCAACCCCTCAGATATACAAGCAATTATCAGCAAGTATTATGAAAAATTATATGCCAACAAACTTGACTACTTAGAAGAAACGGCCAAATTTCTAAACACACACTCACTACCAAATTTCACATGGGAAGAGACAGAAAATCTGAAAGACCCTTAACTAGTGAAGAAATTGAATCAGTGATCAAAAATCTCCCAACAAATAAGATCCCTGGGCCAGATGGCTTTCCTGGGGAATTCTACCAGACATTCAAAACAGAATTAATACTCATTTCTCTAAAGCTATTCCAAAAAATAGAAATCGAAGGAAAACTTCTGGACTCATTTTACAAAGCCAGCATCACTCTGATTCCCAAACAAGATAGAGACCCAGGATAAAAGAGAACTACATGCCAATAGCCTTGATGAATACAGATGCAAAAATTCTCAGCAAGATACTTGCAAATCGAATCCAAAAGCGCATAAAAAGAATGATCCACCCTGATCAAGTGGGATTCATTCCTGGGTTATAGGGCTGCTTCAGTGTTTGCAAATCAATCAACGTAATACATCACATTAACAAAAGGAAAGGTGAAAAACATATGGTCCTTTTGATAGATGCAGAAAAAGCATTTGACAAGATACAGCATCCTGTCTTAATAAAGACCCTCGAAAAAGTCGGGATAGAAGGAACTTAAACATCACAACACCTATCTATGAGAAGCCCTCAGCTAACATCATCCTCAATGGGAAAAAACTCAGAGCTTTCCCCCTGAAATCAGGAACACGACAAGGATATCCACTCTCACCACTGCTGTGTAACATAGTGCTGAAAGTCTTAGCATCAGCAATCAGACAACAAATGGAAATAAGAGGCATCAGATTTGGCAAAGAAGTCAAGCTTTCACTTTTTGCAGATGACATGATACTCTACATAAAAAACCTGACAGTCTCCACCAGAAGCCTACTAGAACTGACCCATGAGTTCAGCAAAGTTGCAGGATACAAAATCAATGTTCAGAAGTCGGTTGCATTTTTATACACCAACAATGAAGCAACAGAAAGAGAAATCAAGAAACTGATCCCATTCACAGTTGCACAAAAACCATAAAATAACTAGGAATAAACCTAACCAAAGATATAAGAGATCTTTATGATGAAAACTATAGAAAACTTAAGAAGGAAATTGAAGAAGACACAAAGAAATGAGAAAATATTCCATGCTCATGAGTTGGAAAAATATTGTTCGAATGTCATTACTACCCAAAGCTATCTACACATTAAATTCAATCCCAATCAAAATTGCACCAGCATACTTCTCAATACTAGAACAAACTGTCCCAAAATTTGTATGGAACCACAAAAGACCCCGAATAGCCAAAGTAGTACTAAAGAATAAAACCAAAACAGGAGGCATCACCATCCCAGAGTTTAGCCTCTACTACAAAGCTGTAATCATTAAGACAGTATGTAATTGGCACTAAAACAGACACAGAGACCAATGGAATGCAATAGAGAACTCAGAATTGGACTCACAAATGTATGGCCAACTAATCTTTGACAATGGACAAAGACAGCCTCTTTAACAGATGGTGCTGGGAGAACTGGACAGCAACATGCAGAAGAATGAAGCTAGATTACTTTCTCACACCATACACGAAAATAAACTCAAAATGGATAAAGGACCTGAATGTGAGACAGGAAACCAGCAACATCCTAGAGGAGAATGCAGGAAACAACCGCACTGACCTCAACTACAGCAATTTCTTACTTGACACATCCCCAACGGCAAGGTAATAAAGAACAAAAATGAATTATTGGACCTCATCAAGATTAAAAGCTTCTGCATGGGAAAGGAAACAATCCATAAAACTAATAGGCAACCGACGGAATGGGAAAAGATAGTTGGAAATGACATATCAGATAAAGGGTTAATATCCAAAATCTATAAGGAACTCTCCAAACTCCACACCCGAAAAACAATCAACCCAGTGAAGAAATGGGCAGAAGATATGAACAGACACTTCTCTAAAGAGGACATCCAGATGGCCAACAGACACATCAAATGATGCCCAACATCCTTCCTCATCAGAGAAATACAAATCAAAACCACACTAAGATACCACCTCACGGTGGTCAGAGTGCCTAAAATGAGCAAATTAGGAGACTATAAATCCTGGGGAGGATATGGAGATACAGGCACCCTCCTACACTGTTGGTGGGAATGTAATCTGGTCAGCCCCTCTGGAAAACAGTGTGGAGATTCCTCAAAAAATTAACAATAGTCTCCCCTATGACCCAGCAATAGCACTGCTAGGAATTTACCCAAGGGATACAGAAATGCTGATGCATAGGAGCACATGGACCCCAATGTTCATAGCAGCACTCCCCACAATAGCCAAAACATGGAAAGAGCCCAAGTGTCCATCAACGGATGAATGGATCAAGAAGATGTGGTTTATCTATACGATGGAATACTACATGGCGATGAGAAAGAATGAAATCTGGCCATGTGTAGCAAAATGGATGGACCTTGAGGGTGTTATGCGGAGCGAAATAAGTCAGGCAGAGAAGGACAAATATCATATGTTTGCATGTAGAGGAGGATTAGGGGGAACTTAACGGAGGACCATGGGGGAGAAGAAGAGGGGAAATGGTGGGGGAGAGGGAGAGAGGCAAACCGTGACAGACTCTTGAATGCTGAGAACAAACTGAGGACTGATGGGTGTGGGGGTGGAGGGGAGAGATGGGCATGGAGTCGGGGACTTGTGGGGATGAGCACTGGATGTTATATGGAAACCAACTTGACAATAAACTATTTGTAAAAAAAAAAAAATCTAAACAGTAGCAATATGGATACTTAACATGCAGATTATTGTTTCAGTATATAACCCAATAAAAGAAAAGAGGCCCTCTGAACAATGGCAGATTCAATGTCGCCCACAGGGAATGTATGAAGTAGTGATCCTCAATAATTTTAACTTACCAGATAGCAAATATCTGTCAAGATTATTAACGTCTTGTCAAAAGGACTCAAAGCCAACCTGAAAAAGCTCTCATCAGTCAAAAATTGGACAATTTGAGCATCAATAAAAATAAGAATTATAATGGAATGAAACACATCAAAAATGTTTAAATCTATATATTCATAATGATGGGGAAATAATCTACTTTGTTTCTCTTTGAGAATGATAGAATCTTTCTGTATCTTGCTTTTATCATATGAATTGTACTACTCGGCAACCAAATAATAGGTGAGGAGAAGCACATCTTTATAAAAGTATTCCCAGTAATAGGGGCGCCTGGGTGGCTTAGTCGGTTGAGCATCCGACTTTCGCTTAGGTCATGATCTCGCGGTTCGTGGGTTCGAGCCCCGCGTCGGGGTCTGTGCTGACTGCCAGCTCAGAGCCTGGAGCCTGTTTCAGTCTGTGACTCCGTCTCTCTCTGACCCTCCCCTGCTCACGCTGTCTCTCTCTGTCTCTCTCTCCTAGAAATAAAATAAAAAACATTAAAAATTAAAAAAAATTATTCCCAGTAATAAATGAAAGGCAATGATAGAATTAAAATATCAGCATGTTGTAACCACCACTATATTATTGGATCTGGGCACAGAGCTCAAAATTTCTCATAACACACACACAAAAATGAAATAAAATATGGAGTGGGTATACTTATCCTTATTGCTTCTGCTAACTACAAAAAAACAAGCAGAAAGACCCCCCAAAAAAACAAAACAAAAAAAAAAACCCACTATGCATGATTTTTAAACCAAACATAGAGTCTGAAAAATGAATAGAGGGCAGAATAGTGGCCAGGGATCACAGAACCCACGGAAAGCCACAGTGGTAAAATTCCTGGGTTTTTTCCCAACAGACAGCAGACCAAAAAAGCCTCATCAACAACCTACTATCAGTAGCCAAAGGTACTGGAAAGGGACAGTCTAACCAGAAGGACAATATCACACAATAACCACTTGATTCCACGTTATACTACTGAAAAATATTTGGCTCTATCCTTACACATACCAGCCTAGTGGAGACCCTAGACTTCTACCTTTGCCAGGTTGTAACAAGTTGCTTTAACTGTCTCCCCCAGCCCCACTCCAGTCACTGTTTTCCTCCCAGAGTAATGTCAGAGAATGCTGTATGGAGAGCAGTAATCAGTCATTCCTACCCTCCTATCCAGGGAGATACCAGTGGAGAACTAGGGAAGATCCAGAACTCCCACTTAAACCTAACAGTAACAAAGGATTACCTCCCCACCCTCCCATGCTTCCCCCTCAGTTGTCAACAGGGGCATAGTGGGGAACTTAAACATTTTACCTCCACATTGGAAAGTAACAAGATGTCTTTATGTCTCCCTACTGTGGTAGATGGTGTCAGAGAAGACCTAGTGAAAAGTCAGTTGTCTCAGCACTGCACAACACCAATGAGGCCAGCCTCCCTCAGTTTTAGTGAAGGCCACATAGAGAGTAGTAAAAAGGCAACTCTGCCTATCCTAACGAGGATGGTATAAGCTGAAGCTTAGTAGGAAAAAGGGACTCCTAACTTAATCCAGTAGTAAGCCCCTGAATCCACTGGATGTCAATGGAAACTGAGTGGAGAACTAGGACTTACACCACTTACCTGCCAGTAATAAAGCAGCGCCCCTTTTCCACTGGAGTGGTATCATATGAGGCTTGCTAAAAGATAAAGTTTAAATAAAATCCATGATCTCATAACATAATACTCAAAATGTCAAGATTTCAACTGCAAATCACTCATCATACTAAGAAGCAGGAAAATTTCCACTTGAATGAGAACAGATACCAACATCAAAATGACAGAACTGTATCACTTCTCAGCCTTTTGGCTAAGATCAAGTGCAAAATAACAGAATTGTTAGAATTATCTGAATAGAACTTTGAAACAGTCATCTTAAAAAAAATCCCTTAACAAACAATAACAAACACACTTGGAACATTGAATAGTAAGATGTCTCTGCCAAGATATAGAAAGCCTCAGGCAAAAACAAATAAACAAAAAATAAGATAGAAAAAGAGTCAAATTGAAATGTTAGAACTGAAAATACAATAACCATAAGAAAAAAACTCAGTGAATAGGTTCAACACCAGAACGGAGGGAACAGGGGAAAGAATCAGAGAACTTAAGGAACGATAAATCATATTTACTCAATTTGAACTATAGAGAAAAAATAGATGGCAGAAAAAAAAAAAAGAACAGACCCTCAGTAACATGTAGGACTATAACAAAATACCTAATATTCATATCCTGAATTATACATAGAGAGAACAGTACAGGCCTGAAAATGTATCTGAAGAAATAACTGTAAAGCTTTCCAAATTTTGCCAAAAAAATAATTTTATGGATTCAAGAAACTGAATAATCACATTTAAATCTATTTTCTTTAGGACTTCTCAGAACCTTGAATATGCTAATATGCATTACGAAATTAGAATTTCACAAACTGATTAAATATGCAACCATTTTTTTATGATTGTAGGTAGGGGTTATGCTACCACCTCTCATCTGGGATTAATTAACAGTGTGCATTGATTCTTTTTTTTTTTTAACAAGATATGTTGGGAAATCAACAAGAGTAACTTTTTTTTTTTAATTTGAGAAGAGTAAGCAAAATTCGAATCAAAAAGGGTGGACTTTTGGGACACCTATTTGACTCGGTTAAGCATCTGACTTCAGCTCAGATCATGAACTCATAATTTGTGGGTTTTAACCCCACACCAGGCTCTGTGGTTATAGTTCAGAGCCTGGAGTGTGCTTCTGTTTCTGTGTCTCTGTCTCTCTCTGCCCCTCCCATGCTGGTGCTCTGTCTCTCTCTCAAAAATATTAAACATTAGAAAAACTTAAAAACAAAGGGTAGACTTTCTTGGGACCTCCTAGCATCATAAAGGGCAGTGTCCCTCTGAAGGATGTGTGAGAATTATTGTCTAATGAAACAGGGTCTAAATCAGCTCCTCTGTGTTTTGAAAAGCTGTCTAACCCCTAATGGTAGATTTCTGGAGAGTGAAGGTGAATCTGGGTCCCTGAGGTAATCCATAGAAAACAACAACAGCAAAAACAACAAAATGTAATTTAGAGTTCTTAGAGCCAGCTAGCCCCCTGGGAAATGGATATATATTTGAACCAAGAAGTGAGTCCTTGGAGGCCTAAGAATGGGTAGTCTTGGGAAACTTATTAGCACTGAACAGTATAATCATTCTTTTTAAAAGAACCAGAAAACTTGTGCAGAGATCTGGATCTATACTATGCCTTTGTAGCACTGATATATCTCCTCTTCCAGGCTATATAGGACTAGTGTTCAACAACTGCATTGGACAGCAGCCAGCAGCAATGGCTATAGTGAACTGATCAAATTTTACTTCTTGGGTTTTTAATTCAACCATATCCCCCATTTGAACTGCATCAGAGTATTATTGGTCAATTTGAAATAGGGACAGGTGGAGAGCATCAATTAGAAAAATGGAAAGACAAGGACTTCATTTCCACATGCTATTTGTGGGGACAGTTTACTCGGCTTATAACTCAAGAATATTTATTACTCTTTCAAGTCACCTTTATGTTCAAATCCAGCTTCAAGTCATTCAACAAATACTAATTGGGAACCTATTATGTATGGTTCAGACTGTGCAATATGTGAAAAAGTTTGATATACTTCATATATTTCATATACATCTATGAATGATAGAAATCAAAGAAATTATTATCATAGTCACTATCCCCTAGGTGTTCACAATATACTAAGACAGTTATAACGACAGACATATAAATTATAGCACATTATGATAAGTACTATTAAAGAGGTTTGGATAAATTGCTATGAAAACATTGAAAAAAAGCAGTGCATTTCTCTGCCTATATGACTAACTGCGGAAAATGTTTGCATATGAGATTTGGAAAGGGCCACCCACAGATCCACATCACATTTTTAATTCTAAAAGAAATATAGCATTAAAAAATCAGATAATGCCCTTTCTCAACAGGTACATTTTACAGAAATCACCTCATAAATGAATATAAAAGATACTTTCTTACTACCAAATTTACTGTTTAGGCACTTCAGTTAAGATAAATTCCCAAAGTAACTATGGATTCTAATTTTAAAATAAAGCTCAATGAATCAGAGGTCACATTTCCCCCTGCCCTGAATCAGTATTCTGTCTGTCAAGGGCTCTAATCATTCTATTAAAATCAAACTTTGAGAAGCAACCATAATTTATTGTTGAGCCTGGATAATACATCAAGTTTACTTACTCTCTTACTCATTTTTATTTTTTTTCATTTTTTTAAATGTTTTATTTATTTCTAGGAGAGAGAGAGAGAGAGACAGAGTGAGCAGGGGAGGGTCAGAGAGAGAGGGAGTCACAGACTCTGAAACAGGCTCCAGGCTCTGAGCTGGCAGTCAGCAGAGCCCGACGCGGGACTGGAACCCACGAACTGCGAAATCATGACCTAAGCAAAAGTCGGACGCTTAACCGACTAAGCCACCCAGGCGCCCCCTCTTTTACTCATTTTTAGATATTTTGCTATATATTACATTTTAAATTAAAATCTGCTGAAAATATAATTTACTTATTTTAATTGTGTGGCATTTTAATGCTTCATTTTTCTTCTTCAAAAAACAATGTGTCAATGTTTCCATAACCTAAGATGCTCAAAAATTACATTTCCTAATGAAATCTTCTTATGCCTTCAGTACTTATCCCCCAACTTAAAGTGGTGTAAGAGACAACGGAAAATTGCTTGATTTGAAGAGGAAATTAGTTAAATAGTTACACTGACCATTTTACTTAAATGAATGTTATCTGGGGCGCCTGGGTGGCTCAGCCGGTTAAGCATCCAATTTCGGCAAAGGTCATGATCTCACGTTTGTGGTTTTGAGCCCCACATCCAACTCTGTGCTGACAGCTAGCTCAGAGCCTGGAGCCTGCTTCAGATTCTGTATCTCCCTCTCTCTGACCTTCCCCTGCTCACGCTGTCTCTCTCACTTTCTCAGAAATGAATAAAACATTAAAAAAAACCAAAACTGAAGGCTGATGGGGATGAGGAGAGGGGAAGAGGTGTGATGGGTATGGGGGGGGCACTTGTTGGGATGAGCCCTGGGTGTTATATGTAAACCAACTTGACAATAAACTATTTAAGAAAAATAAAATAAAATAAAAATAAAAAAATAAAAAATAAATTAAAAAATGAATGTTATTTAACATTATAGATACAGTTTGCATCTTTATTTCTGATATTTGACAGAGATACCAATAGGTACATGGAGTTTCTATATTACGTGAATTCCCTCAAAAAATGGTGACAGAATTTCAAGGACAGAATAAATATGGTTTTTTAAAAATTAGATTTATGATAAGTACATTCTATTTTGCAGATCAAAAGTAATGCAAAATCTCCAAATAACTCATTTAATCAATTGCTGTCTAATCTCTAATCACTTGAACACATAATCTGCTTCACATTTTTGCCCACTGAGAATTATTGATTCTTCCTATTGAAACAAATATAGATCCAAGTGACACATATTATAATTATCACAGCTAATGTGATTTACTGCGTGGAAATTTATTACTGTAATTGGGATATAGTTATTTGAGAGAGTGAAATAAATTGTCTGCAGATTTTTGAAGATAAAACATTGAGACAACATATCCCTAATCATTACATTGTATACATGAAACTAATATTACATTGTATGTTAACTAACTGGAATTCAAAAAAAAAACTTTAAAAAATAAATTAAAATCATGTCAGTCCACACTAGATTTTAAATTGAAATTAATAATTTACATTTCCAACAATAAAATAAATAAGTCATGAAGGTGAAAAGTAAATTATAGGGCATATAGTCAGTAATATTGTAATAACATCATCATATGGTAAAACAGATGGTGACTACATTTTTTGTGGTGAGCATTGAGTAATGTATCATATTAACAAATCAGTATTTTGTAACTTTAAACGATTATAACATTGTATGCTAATTATACTTCAATAAAATAAAAAATAATAAAACAAAATATTATTGCAAAGAAAATAACATATCTCAGCAACCAAATAGAAGGAAAACATATTAAGTTCATATTATGTCACCATTACATGTGTTTTAAGATACATTAACCATTTTAATATAGCAGTTTTTAAAATTCTTCAGTATGGGAGGAGCTAGATGTTGGAACAAGAAATAAAGGGAAAATAGAGGAAGCAAAGGAGGAAAAGAAGGAAAAGAAAAGGAAGGAAAGGAAGAGGAAAAAGGAAAAGAAAAGGAAAAGGAGAGGCAAGGAATGAGAAAGCTAGTACAAGTTTCCATGCAAAATATTTTTTTAAGATTTATTTATTTTCTTGTTTTTTTTTTTAAACCTACTGGTTTTTATTTTTTTTAATGTTTTATTTATTTCTAGGAGAGAGAGAGAGAGAGAGGAACAACGTGAGCAGGGGAGGGTCAGAAAGAGGGCGAGTCACAGACTCTGAAACAGGCTCCAGGCTCTGAGCTGGCAGTCAGCACAGATCCCGACGCGGGGCTCGAACCCACGAACCGCGAGATCATGACCTAAGCGAAAGTCGGACGCTTAACTGACTAAGCCACCCAGGCGCCCCTCCATGCAGATTATTAATCTGATGTTATAATAATGGTGCTATTTAATGGATTATTGCTACGCTAAAGATGTATGCTAATATGTATAATTCTATTCCAATATTTGTTTCCCCTGTGTTTTAAGTTTTTAACTTCTAAAAAAATGCTGGAGCACCTGGGTGGCTCATTTAGTTAAATGTCCAACTCTTTTTTTTTTTTTTTAAATTTTTTTTTTAATGTTTTATTTATTTCTAGGAGAGAGAGACAGCGTGAGCAGGGGAGGGTCAGAGAGAGAGGGAGTTACAGACTCTGAAACAAGCTCCAGGCTCTGAGCTGGCAGTCAGCACAGAGCCCGAAGCGGGGCTAGAACCCACGAACCGAGAGATCATGACCAAAGCGAAAGTCGGACGCTTAACCGACTAAGCCACCCAGGCGCCCCTGTCCAACTCTTGATCTCAGTTAAGGTCATGATCTCAGAGTCATGAGTTCAAGCCCCTTCCTGGGTTCCTCACTGGGCATGGAGCCTACTTATTTTTTTTTTAATGGATTGGATATTTTCACAGATCATAAATTAAAACAATAATAAACTCACCATCACACCATGAGAGAAATAAAGATGAATAAGACATGTTTCTCTGCAAAGGAAATAATCTTTCCCATTGTGAGAGTTTTATTATAAGCCACAAGTGTGTTTCTAAAATGTTTCATTTCTGAAACTTCAGCTAAATGCAAGCTCCTTAATTCTTAAATGGTTTATTAAATTAATGAAACTTCACATAAAGGAAAACTAAGATGAATTGTTGACTCAGTACTATAATTTATTTTAGTGTGTAATGTCCAGTTATGAATAAAAAATGGTTTGCTAGGTTAAGTTATAAAATTGACTTTTATCACAAACCATCTGCATTATTGAAATGCATGTAAAAGCCACTTTTTGGTAAAATTTAATTTGTTTCAAATACTTTTTTTTCCAATGGATCTCTCAGCATTTTATTTTCTTGAAAGTTTTTAAAATGTTTATTTACTTTTGAGAGAGAGGGAAAGAAAGAGTGTGAGCCAGGGGGATGGGGGGCCAGAGAGAAAGGGACACAGAAGATCCAAAGAGGGTTCTGCTTTGCAGTAGAAAGACCCATGTGGGGCTCCAACCTGTGGAGCTGAGCTATTTCTAGAGTGTAATGTAAGCCCTGGGAAACTGAATGGGGTAATTGCTGAAACATCAGCCATGTTCTGGTCTCAAGGCTGTCCAATATGATAGCATTCTGAGAACAGAGCCCCATGATCTTCCAGGAGCCAGTTAGGGAACAGACCCACTGTAATTGCCTGGCAGTCCTTGAAACTGTGCGTCTTCCCAGCATGCTTTCACGTAAACACCAGATGTGTGTTTGGTCTGTCTGGAGGCTCTTTGTGTTTTCCTCCCATGCTTTGACATTCTTTGATGTTTATACCTGGCGAATATGAAATACACCATGTCCAGTTTGCTGCTGCTGCTGCTGCTGCTGCTTTGCTGGCAGAAGCAGTCCTGCATGTCAGCTCAGTCTAAGTGTCTGAGAACTTTTTTCTTCAGTGTGCTTCAGAATCCACCAACTGTGAGATCATGATGTGAGCCAAAGTCTAACATTTAACTGACTGAGCCATTCAGGCGCCCCTCAGTATTTTATTTCTTAAAATAAAAATTGTTTTTACTACAAAATTGTTAATATTTAGCAAAGCAGAATTTTCTTTTTCATTTATGTAATGTAAAATATTCATATTTGAATAGTATGAATAATTTGCAAATTTTTAATAAGTATAAACTTAAAAACATACCAACTTGTGAGGTTTTAAAGGTTTTACATAATTACTAGATTTATTCATTGTGACCTAGATATTTGGTAAACAGTAGACACTCATCAAGTCTAATAATATTAAACCCAATATCATGTTATTTGATTAAGAACCAAAATGCTTGGTATACTATAGGTGCTCAACAAATATTTGTTGAATATTCAACTCTTTCTTTTTGTATGACATTGCTTTCATTTTAAATCTGACTCTATATAAAATATTCCAGTTACATTTTTTCATGATATTATTGACTAAATTGGATTGATTACAATGTCAATTCATTTGTTTAAGCAAACTTTTAGATAGCTGAGAAAAAGTCTTTAATTACACACCCCGAGATAGGACAGAATCATGGCCCCCAAAGATGTCCATTCCCTCAATTCCATAATCTGTGATGTTACCTAATATAGCAAAAAGAACTTGGTAGATATAATTCAGATTAAGGTCCTTGATATGGGGTGATTATTCTGGATTATGCAAGAGGGCCCAGTCTAATCACATGAGTTCTTTTTTTTTTTTTAATATTTTTATTTATTTCTAGGAGAGAGAGAGAGAGAGACAGCGTGAGCAGGGGAGGGTCAGAGAGAGAGGGAGTCACAGACTGAAACAGGCTCCAGGCTCCGAGTTGGCAGTCAGCACAGAGCCCGACGCGGGGCTCGAACCCACGAACCGCGAGATCATGACCTAAGCGAAAGTCGGACGCTCAACCGACTGAGCCACCCAGGCGCCCCACATGAGTTCTTAAAAGAAGAAAAACTTTCCAGATTTTCCTGAATGTAGTCAAAGGGAGATACAAGGAAAAGAAAGATGAAAGAGATGGAATGTTGCTGCTTTGAAGATAAAAGAAGGGGCCATGAACCAAGGAATATGGGTGGCCCCTAGAAGCTGTTAAAAACAAGGAAAGAGATTCTTCCCTACATCCCCTAGAAATGAACATGGCTCTGTTGCTTCTATGATTTTATTTATTTTTATTTTTAAAAATTGTAATGTTTATTTTTGAAAGAGAGAGACAGAGCATGAATGGGGGAGGTGCAGAAAGAGAGGGAGACACAGAATCCAGGCTCTGAGTTGTCAGCACAGAGCCCAATGCGGGACTCGAACCCACAAACTGTGAGATCATGGCCTGAGCTGAAGTCGGATGCTCAACCAGCTAAGCCACCCAGGTGCCCTGCTACCATGATTTTAGTCCATTGAAATCTTTGTTGGGTTTCTAATCGTCAGAATTGTAAAACAATATATTTGTGTTGCTTTAGTGCACTAAACTTGTAACAATGTGTTTTGGCATCAATAAAATACTAATAAACATATATAAAATTTAGCTGCCACCTACTGACATTGGCATAATATCAATGACATACATAGAGAATGTGTTATGAAATGGTTGATTTATACATAATTTAACATAAAGTTGGCACATTTATGATTCAAGTAATTTAAATCTATATTAATTTTATTTCCCTAAAGTAATTTGAATTCTTAGATTTTTTTCAGT
>NW_024082638.1:37683-91197 GCF_003009895.1 Hyaena hyaena
AAACACACCTGCTAAGAGCAGTGTGCAAAAGTGGCCTTTTTCCAGTCTCCTCGGCCTCCCTGCTGGAAGCCACGGCGCAGACGGCTACCCTGCAGACCATGAGGCGAGAGATTCCCCAGGTCTGTGAGGCGTTTGGGTGCAGGTGGTAATTGCTTTCTGAGGCACCAAGTGCCGCCCTCCCCAGGCTCCTCAGAGGGTTACATTACGCCCTTGCAGACTCGTCAGAGAGTTCAGGGCTTTGTTCAGGCTGGAAGGGCTGTTGTTTGGGACAGAACCGCCGATTTTATGTCACGTGATGACAAAGGGGACCTAGGGCTGAGGACAAAAGTTGGGGTGCAGAATTTCAAACGGAGGTAAGGTAGGTTGGGAGGTGGGGGCTCCTGTGTTGACTTTTGGTGAACGGAAAAAGATATATATTTTGTGTATATAGAATTGTATCAGCATGATACATATACACAATTATATTTGATAATAAACTAATATAATAAAATGTAATATATAGGATATGTAATATAACATACATAATATTTTATACCATATAAATATGTATTATAATTATTACATTATATTATATATAATATAGATAGATGTGTTATAGATGGGATTTAAAAAAAATTATTTTTTTAATGTTTTTACTTATTTCTAGGAGAGAGAGAGAGAGACAGCGTGAACAGGGGAGGGTTAGAGAGAGAGGGAGACACAGACTCCGAAATAGGCTCCAGGCTCTGAGCTGGCAGTCAGCACAGAGCCCGACGCGGGGCTCGAACCCACGAACCGCGAGATCATGACCTAAGCGAAAGTCGGACGCTCAACCGACTGAGCCACCCAGGCGCCCCACATGAGTTCTTAAAAGAAGAAAAACTTTCCAGATTTTCCTGAATGTAGTCAAAGGGAGATACAAGGAAAAGAAAGATGAAAGAGATGGAATGTTGCTGCTTTGAAGATAAAAGAAGGGGCCATGAACCAAGGAATATGGGTGGCCCCTAGAAGCTGTTAAAAACAAGGAAAGAGATTCTTCCCTACATCCCCTAGAAATGAACATGGCTCTGTTGCTTCTATGATTTTATTTATTTTTATTTTTAAAAATTGTAATGTTTATTTTTGAAAGAGAGAGACAGAGCATGAATGGGGGAGGTGCAGAAAGAGAGGGAGACACAGAATCCAGGCTCTGAGTTGTCAGCACAGAGCCCAATGCGGGACTCGAACCCACAAACTGTGAGATCATGGCCTGAGCTGAAGTCGGATGCTCAACCAGCTAAGCCACCCAGGTGCCCTGCTACCATGATTTTAGTCCATTGAAATCTTTGTTGGGTTTCTAATCGTCAGAATTGTAAAACAATATATTTGTGTTGCTTTAGTGCACTAAACTTGTAACAATGTGTTTTGGCATCAATAAAATACTAATAAACATATATAAAATTTAGCTGCCACCTACTGACATTGGCATAATATCAATGACATACATAGAGAATGTGTTATGAAATGGTTGATTTATACATAATTTAACATAAAGTTGGCACATTTATGATTCAAGTAATTTAAATCTATATTAATTTTATTTCCCTAAAGTAATTTGAATTCTTAGATTTTTTTCAGTAGTGGGCATAATTTAAAATGGTACCCAAAGAAAAAGTGGCAGTTGGACCTGCCAATATTTTCAAATGAGTTTGTCTACTTCTTCCCTACCTCATCCCATCAAATTAATTTTCATGAAGAGGCTAAGGTAACTCTGCTGAAATAAGCTTATTTGAGCTAATCAGTAAAAGGAATAGATTCCAAAGGAATGGAGCCATATAAGAAAGTGGGTGAAGAAGCATCTGCTATTCTTACTTTGGTGGGATATATCCCTTTGGGAGGCTGAAAAATATCTGTGCTTCATGAAACTATTTCATGAAAGAATTATGCTGGCCCACTAGACATTACAAGTTATTTAAAAAGATGTGTTTTTAAAAGGCAATTTTAATACTAACATTTAACTTAACATTTAGCTTATTTTTATTGTGAATTAATTTTCATTTTCCTATAAAATAGATTTCAGGTTATATGTGGGTTTTTTTTTCTAGTTTTATAATGAGTACTGTTTCCTTAAATGTTAATTATGCAAACTTATAAAACAAGAAAGAAGTCAAGAAGAATGTATTTAAAAGTTAAGTCCAGATACAAGAAAACAAACAAAAATCTCAGAGAAATCTTCAAGTTTCTGTTGGAATATGCCAATGTTCTTTGAAAAAAGAAAACTGTAAGGGAAAAACAGATTTTGAGCATGTATTCTTCTGCATATAACAAATGGAACTTTCAAGTGTATAAACCCAGTACACTTCCAATTCTGGCAATATGGAAGAATAAATAATTTGAAAATTCTCATTACAAAATGTGTAGAATTAAAGGATAAAATATAATACCGACCCTTTAAGTGTAACAGTGAGAGCAGAAGGAAAGAAAAGGAATCCTCAGAGGACAAAAACAAACAAATGAACAACAACACTGAGGCTACCCTGGTGACAGTGTGTTGGGGAAGAAGGGATTGATAGGTCCTCAAGCTAAGGGGCTTGTGAGTCAATTGCCTGAAATTCATGAGCTTAAGTCTTAAGTCAGCAGCCACAGATATACTCCTTTTGTGATCCCCAGGAACTTTTCAGAATCATTAGATAGATAAAAAGAAGTGTTTTTAAATCAGTTAAGGAAATAACAAAAATTATAAAAACATAAGCAAAGAATAAGACATCAAAAAATACACACATATTTTAAGAGATTAAACTAGTAAAAGATATATAGATATAGATATATCAGAATATTTATTCAAATCTCAAGAGTGATATAATTCTAATGAGTAAAAAACTATTAAAACCCTTTTAATAAGGTAATATAGCAAAAATAAGATAGTCATGCCACATGGATTTCACCTTATTTTAGATTTTCCTATGATTTTAAAATAATACTATAACAGTCTCAAGGTTAAAGAACATCACTATTTTATAGAGTCTAGATATTTGTATCCCCAGCCAAAAGAGAAAAGCAATTTCTATATCAAGTATGCAGGAATAAACTGGAATGATGTTCAATATTTAATGCAAATTGAAGATTTCAATGGTAATTTAAATGTTAATATTGCAATCAGAATACAATCCATATAATTATATGATAAATATTTTCCACAAATGGGTTATAGTCAATTTTCTATGATATTATGATACTTTTTGGTCAACAATTTACAATATCCTTTTTGTGTATCTTTCATATGGATACGTACTTTTCATTTTATTAAATGGCCTTATTGGTTTTATAAATGCTTAAGTGATACATAAAGAAATATAATTTATGATTTGAATTTTTAAAAATGATTTCATCATTTTTTGCAACAACAGCAGTCAGTGGAGGACTCACCAAGCAGCCACTTACCATCTTTACAAGATCTTGCATTATAGACTTCCAGACCACTTTAGAAACCAGAAATCAAGGTTTAGAAACCTTGATTTTTACAAGTTCAAGTTTCTGTTGGATTAAAAAAGAAAGGATTAATGGGGCAACTGGGCGACTCAGCTGGTTGAGCACCTGACTCTTGATTTAGGCTCAGGTCATCATTCCAGGGTTATGGGATTAAGTCCTGTGTCCAACTCCAGGCTGAACATGGAGCCTGCCCAAGATTCTCTCTCTCTCTCTCTCTCTTTCTATACTCTGTCTCCCTCTGTTCTTGTCCCCTGCTCGTCTTCTCTCTCAAAAAAAAAAAAAAAAAAAAAAAAAAAAGATTAGCTTAGATATTGATCAGTTTGGAGAAACTTGATTCTCCTTAATTTTCCTTTATTTAATTCCTCATTTAGTGATTGAATGGAGAGGATGGTAAAATAGTAAAAAATATATACATAACAAAAAATCCTCTCAGTTATAGCAATGGAGAGTCCACTATTACACATTTATTAATTGTAAGATGTTGACTATACTATAAGTTTCTTGAGATTGTGGAACAAAAATCTTGCTCACTATATATATTCAGAGCCTACCAGAGATTTTCAAAAATAGTAGACATTCAATATTTTTAAATTAATAAATTATTCATTTTCAACTGTCCTTCCTTATTCCTTCATTTTTAATATAAAATAAGTGAAGAACCAAACCAGCACCATGACAGGCTTCAGAAGACCCCATAAATTAGAAGGCCCAAGTTTCTGAGGTGTGACTCAGCAGGCTTGAGCATCCGCCCTTCCCCCTGTCCGAACCAATCACTGGAGTTTGGGAGATACCGGATGTTCCCGCCGCTATTCTGGCCCGCTTTGCTTTAAACTCACCAATCCCTCTGAGCCATATCAACCTCTGCCGTCACCTTCTCCTATCACATTGTAGTTCCCGCCCATCACCCCTTTCCCACCCTAGATGTAATAAAAAACCTACTCCTCCTTTGTTTGGGGCTCTCAGCACGGATTCACTGCATGGTGAGGTCTGAGAGTTCAAGCTTAAGCCTGAATAAATGCCCTTTGTTTTTGCATACGTGACTCGGACTCCTTGGTGGTCTTGGAATTTTGGGGAGACCGCGATCTGGGCATAGCAATACGTAGTAATGCAGTTTATCATTTTTACAATGATACATATCTTTCATCAAGGCAACACAAAATAAATGATAAAATCCCTAGCTTTTGCTAATTGTCACTTTTTAAAAATTGCATTCCTATGATATCCATAAAAAAGATATTATAGGGCTAGAAGAAACATTGAATACTGTTGAGAAGTCATTCAGATAGGGTGTGATTGGTCAAGAAAACATTTTTAATTTGGGTCAGATTGACTCTTCACTTTGAAAGAAAGGCTGAGGTGACAGGGCAAGATGGCGGAGAAGTAGGGAGCTCCGTACTTGCACTTGTGCCCATACCTCACACGGAAAAGATCTGAAGCCATAGGAAACCTTATGAAACCCAAGAGATTTGGAGAAAAAGGAGGCAGAATCCACTGAGAAAGCCTTCTAACGTGAGTACAAACTGGGGAAGATAAAATCAGGCCTGGATCAGAGAACCCAGGGACAGGGGCTATCCTCCCCTGTGGGAAGTGAGAGGGGAAAAAGAGAGAGAGTCCGAAACAGAAAAACCTCTGCTCGGGGGGGAAACCTCTGCTCAGGCATAGAAAGACTTTGCTCACCAAATACCTGCACACCAGGCCCCCAGGCTTCAACTCGCCCTGGAGGGTCTGCACTCTCGGACTGCTGCTTTGTTCTGGCTCCTGGCTGGCTGGGAGAGGCTGCGCGTCTGCTGCCATTGCCCTTCTGGCGGACTTGGATCCCTGGAGGAGCCTTGTGCAGGCACTGGGCGTCCTTGCTCCTGGCTGGCTGGAGCTCTAGAGGGAAGGCAAAGAGCTAAAAACTGGGAGATTTGCCCGCGAGTTCGTGTTTTGGGTGAAGAGAAACAGAGGGACCTGGTTTTCCTCACTCCAGTGGGCTCAGCGCGCCCGGCAGGCAAGGCCCCCACCCTGCCCAGGCTCCTTAGCCCAACCTGGAGGAGAAGGGAACAGCGGCTTCTGGCTCTACCCCCAAAGCTAGGCAGGAGGCTTGGATTTGCCCTGAGGCGATTCCCAGGGGATTGCCTGCAACAATTTCAGTGGGGCTCTTGGACTGGGATTTCGAGGCTGGGACTGGCCTGGGTTAAAGAGCTCAACAAACTTTGGCTGCGCCCCTGGCCCTGGGAGTTTACACGCCTAAAAAAGCGAGGTGGAGCTCTTGGTTCAAGAAGGGACTGGAGCGCTACCACTCTCCTCCCTACAACCACCAAGGCAGAACTCCCGCCTCAGGCATTGGATCATACCATGCCCATCCCTGCCTGACACCTGCCCTCCTCCCTTTATGTTTTTTCGTTTCGTTTCTTTTCTTTTGTTTTTCCCCAGAACACTGACCTGATTAACTCTGGTCACTGGCTTGCTTAAACAATCACATTTAGTCCATTCTGTAGATGAAATTCTACACCTCCTGACCTTTTTATCTTTTTTTCTCAGGAGGAATTAGACTATGTAGTTTCTCTGGATAACACCAAAATCCTTCTCTCACCTAAACAACCATACTCCACCATTTAACTCTTTGAAAAAAGCTTCTTATCCCTTCTGCCTGTTCATTCTATTTCCAATTTTGCCTCATACCTGCACTGTCTTCTCTCTCTGTCTCTATGCTCTTCAACCAGAACTGCACACACCAGGCTATTTAATTGTAGCTGGGAAATCCAGTTATATGCTATAAACCGTTCTTTGTCCATTGGTATTCTTTTTTCCTTTTTTTCTTCCTTTTGACCTTTTTATGTTTTTTTCATTTTCTATTATTCGCCCTCCCTCCTCCATCTTTTCTCTTAACTTATTTGCTTTCCCTCTCGGTTTGCATGTTAGTCGGATTTGTCTGTGCACTTGTGGGACCCTGCTCTCTGAATGTTTGTCAGTCCGTTTTCCTCTCCAGGGCTATCTCAAGTAACAAGCAAAAGTACACAGAGGGAGGGGCAAGATGGTGGAGAAGTAGGGAGCTCCGTACCTGCACTCACGCCCAGGCATCACACGGAAAAGATCTGAAGCCATCAGAAACCATACCACACCCAAGAGATTGGGAGAGAAAGGACGCAGACTCCANCTCTCTCTCTCTCTCTTTCTATACTCTGTCTCCCTCTGTTCTTGTCCCCTGCTCGTCTTCTCTCTCAAAAAAAAAAAAAAAAAAAAAAAGAAAAGATTAGCTTAGATATTGATCAGTTTGGAGAAACTTGATTCTCCTTAATTTTCCTTTATTTAATTCCTCATTTAGTGATTGAATGGAGAGGATGGTAAAATAGTAAAAAATATATACATAACAAAAAATCCTCTCAGTTATAGCAATGGAGAGTCCACTATTACACATTTATTAATTGTAAGATGTTGACTATACTATAAGTTTCTTGAGATTGTGGAACAAAAATCTTGCTCACTATATATATTCAGAGCCTACCAGAGATTTTCAAAAATAGTAGACATTCAATATTTTTAAATTAATAAATTATTCATTTTCAACTGTCCTTCCTTATTCCTTCATTTTTAATATAAAATAAGTGAAGAACCAAACCAGCACCATGACAGGCTTCAGAAGACCCCATAAATTAGAAGGCCCAAGTTTCTGAGGTGTGACTCAGCAGGCTTGAGCATCCGCCCTTCCCCCTGTCCGAACCAATCACTGGAGTTTGGGAGATACCGGATGTTCCCGCCGCTATTCTGGCCCGCTTTGCTTTAAACTCACCAATCCCTCTGAGCCATATCAACCTCTGCCGTCACCTTCTCCTATCACATTGTAGTTCCCGCCCATCACCCCTTTCCCACCCTAGATGTAATAAAAAACCTACTCCTCCTTTGTTTGGGGCTCTCAGCACGGATTCACTGCATGGTGAGGTCTGAGAGTTCAAGCTTAAGCCTGAATAAATGCCCTTTGTTTTTGCATACGTGACTCGGACTCCTTGGTGGTCTTGGAATTTTGGGGAGACCGCGATCTGGGCATAGCAATACGTAGTAATGCAGTTTATCATTTTTACAATGATACATATCTTTCATCAAGGCAACACAAAATAAATGATAAAATCCCTAGCTTTTGCTAATTGTCACTTTTTAAAAATTGCATTCCTATGATATCCATAAAAAAGATATTATAGGGCTAGAAGAAACATTGAATACTGTTGAGAAGTCATTCAGATAGGGTGTGATTGGTCAAGAAAACATTTTTAATTTGGGTCAGATTGACTCTTCACTTTGAAAGAAAGGCTGAGGTGACAGGGCAAGATGGCGGAGAAGTAGGGAGCTCCGTACTTGCACTTGTGCCCATACCTCACACGGAAAAGATCTGAAGCCATAGGAAACCTTATGAAACCCAAGAGATTTGGAGAAAAAGGAGGCAGAATCCACTGAGAAAGCCTTCTAACGTGAGTACAAACTGGGGAAGATAAAATCAGGCCTGGATCAGAGAACCCAGGGACAGGGGCTATCCTCCCCTGTGGGAAGTGAGAGGGGAAAAAGAGAGAGAGTCCGAAACAGAAAAACCTCTGCTCGGGGGGGAAACCTCTGCTCAGGCATAGAAAGACTTTGCTCACCAAATACCTGCACACCAGGCCCCCAGGCTTCAACTCGCCCTGGAGGGTCTGCACTCTCGGACTGCTGCTTTGTTCTGGCTCCTGGCTGGCTGGGAGAGGCTGCGCGTCTGCTGCCATTGCCCTTCTGGCGGACTTGGATCCCTGGAGGAGCCTTGTGCAGGCACTGGGCGTCCTTGCTCCTGGCTGGCTGGAGCTCTAGAGGGAAGGCAAAGAGCTAAAAACTGGGAGATTTGCCCGCGAGTTCGTGTTTTGGGTGAAGAGAAACAGAGGGACCTGGTTTTCCTCACTCCAGTGGGCTCAGCGCGCCCGGCAGGCAAGGCCCCCACCCTGCCCAGGCTCCTTAGCCCAACCTGGAGGAGAAGGGAACAGCGGCTTCTGGCTCTACCCCCAAAGCTAGGCAGGAGGCTTGGATTTGCCCTGAGGCGATTCCCAGGGGATTGCCTGCAACAATTTCAGTGGGGCTCTTGGACTGGGATTTCGAGGCTGGGACTGGCCTGGGTTAAAGAGCTCAACAAACTTTGGCTGCGCCCCTGGCCCTGGGAGTTTACACGCCTAAAAAAGCGAGGTGGAGCTCTTGGTTCAAGAAGGGACTGGAGCGCTACCACTCTCCTCCCTACAACCACCAAGGCAGAACTCCCGCCTCAGGCATTGGATCATACCATGCCCATCCCTGCCTGACACCTGCCCTCCTCCCTTTATGTTTTTTCGTTTCGTTTCTTTTCTTTTGTTTTTCCCCAGAACACTGACCTGATTAACTCTGGTCACTGGCTTGCTTAAACAATCACATTTAGTCCATTCTGTAGATGAAATTCTACACCTCCTGACCTTTTTATCTTTTTTTCTCAGGAGGAATTAGACTATGTAGTTTCTCTGGATAACACCAAAATCCTTCTCTCACCTAAACAACCATACTCCACCATTTAACTCTTTGAAAAAAGCTTCTTATCCCTTCTGCCTGTTCATTCTATTTCCAATTTTGCCTCATACCTGCACTGTCTTCTCTCTCTGTCTCTATGCTCTTCAACCAGAACTGCACACACCAGGCTATTTAATTGTAGCTGGGAAATCCAGTTATATGCTATAAACCGTTCTTTGTCCATTGGTATTCTTTTTTCCTTTTTTTCTTCCTTTTGACCTTTTTATGTTTTTTTCATTTTCTATTATTCGCCCTCCCTCCTCCATCTTTTCTCTTAACTTATTTGCTTTCCCTCTCGGTTTGCATGTTAGTCGGATTTGTCTGTGCACTTGTGGGACCCTGCTCTCTGAATGTTTGTCAGTCCGTTTTCCTCTCCAGGGCTATCTCAAGTAACAAGCAAAAGTACACAGAGGGAGGGGCAAGATGGTGGAGAAGTAGGGAGCTCCGTACCTGCACTCACGCCCAGGCATCACACGGAAAAGATCTGAAGCCATCAGAAACCATACCACACCCAAGAGATTGGGAGAGAAAGGACGCAGACTCCACTGAGAAATCCTTCTAACATGAGTGCGAAATGGGGAAGTAAAAATCAGGCCTGGATTGGAGACTGGCGAGACGGGCCACCCCCTCTGTGGGGAGTGAGAGGGGAAAAAGAGTCCGAAACAGAAAAACCTCCGCTCGGGGGGAAAAACCTCCACTCGGGGTGTAGAAAATCTTTGTGCACAAAATACCTGCGCGTCAGGCCCCTCCACGCTCCAAGTCGCCCAGGAGGGGCTGCGCTCACGATTTGCTTCTTTGTGCTGGCTCCTGGCTGGCTGGGAGAGGTTGCGCGCCTGCAGCCATTACCCTCGAGGTGGGCTTGGACCCCTGAGGAGGCGCGCAGGCACCGGCGTCCATGCTCCTAGCTGGCTGGAACTCTAGAGGGAGGTCAAGGCGCTAAAAACTGGTAGATGTGACCTCGAGTTCGTGTTTTGGGTGATTGAGACACAGAGGGAACTTGATCTCCTCAACCCAGCGGGCTCAGCGAGCCAGCAGACAAAGCCCCCCGCCCCGCCTAGGCCCCCCAGCCCCACCCGGAGGAGAAAGGAGCAGAGGCTTCTGGCTCTACACTCAGAGCTAGCCTGGAAGATTAGAATCGCCCTGAGGCGAAAGCCAGGGGATCGCCTGAGGCAATTTCAGCAGGGTGCTTGGCCTAGGATTTGGAGGCTGTGATTTGCCTGAGTTGAAAAGTGCAAAAAACTTTGCCTGAATCACTGGTGCAGGAAGTTTACACGCCTATAAAAGTGAGGTGGAGCAACGCCACTCTCCTCCCTACAACCTCCAGGCATAATTGCCGCCTGACTCATTGGATCACACCACGCCCAACCCTGCTTGAGAGCTGCCCTCCTCCCTTCCCCCCCCTTTTTTTGTGTGTGTGTTGTTTCTGTTTTTTTGTTTTTTTTTGTTTTTTTGTTTTTTTGTTTGCTTTGTTTTTTTTTTTTTTTTTTTTTTCCATTTTTTCGCAGAACACTGACCTCACTACCTCTGGTCACCAGCGTAATTAACAATCAAATTTAGTCCATTCTGTAGATGTAAATTCTACACCTCCCGACCTTTTCATCTCTTTCTCTCAGGAGTAATTAGACTATATAGTTTCTCTGGATAATACCAGCATTCTTCTCTCACCCATCCAAACATATTCTACCCTTTACCGCTTTGAAAAAAGCTTCTTTTCCCTTCTGCCTGTGCATTCTATTTCCAATTGTGCCTCATCCCGCCCAGTCTTCTCTCTCCTTCTCTATGCTCTTCAACCAGCACTACATACACATGGCTATTGAACCGTAACTGGGAAATCCGGTTATATGCTTTAAACTGTTCTTTGTCAGTCAGTTTTCTTCTTTTTTCCTTTTCTTTTCTCCTTTTTGACCCTTTTATGTATTTTATACTCCCTATTATTCACCTTCCCTCCTCCGTCTTTTCTCTTAACTTTTTCGTTTTCCCTCTCGCTTTGCATGCCAGTTGAATTACCCTGTGCGTTTCTGTGCTCCTGCTCCCCGTGTGTTTGTCTGTCTGTTTTCTTTTCCAGGGCTACCTCAAGAAACAAGCCAGATTACACAGGGTGGAGAGTCCCAAATATCACTACGAATAGGAAAATAAAATAACCAAGGTCCCAACAAGAAAGACCAAGAGATACCATTCGAAAAACACTCCCTGAAAGGATAGGCTCTGGAGAGTCAAAGAGTCTTCTTAGATATAACAGCGCTCATAGATACAGAGAGATAACAGGTCTTTAAAACCAACAAGAACCGGAAAGCTAACTAAAATGATGAAAGGAAAGAGCTCTCCTCCAAAGAAACTCCAAGAAGAAATGACAGCTAATGAACTGCTCAAAACAGATATCAGCAGCATAACTGAACAAGATCTTAGAATAATAATGGTAAAATTAATAGCTGGGCTTGTAAAAACATAGGGGACATCAAAGAAACTATGGCTACAGACAGAATGGAAAATAAAAATAGGCATGAAGAATTAAAAAATGCGATAAATGAGATACATAATAAATTACAGGCCTCCAATGCACGGATGGAAGAGGCAGAAAGGAGAATAAGTAATTTAGAAGACACCATTATAGAAAAACAAGAAGCTGACAAAAAAAGAGACAAACTGATCCAGGAACAGGAAAGAAGAGTTGGAGAGCTCAGCGACACGGTCAAACGCAACAATATCCATATCATAGGAATCCCAGAAGAGGAAGAGAGGGGGAAAGGTGCTGAAGGAGTCCTGGAATAAATTATAACAGAGAACTTCAACGACCTGGGAAAAGAAGTAAACGTTGAAATACAACAGGCTCAGAGGATGCCCCTCAGATATAATCTGAATCGACCTTCTGCAAAGCATATCATAGTAAAAATGGCAAAATATAAGGACATAGAGAAACTTTTGAAAGCAGCTAGGGAGAAAAATGCCCTAACATACAAAGGCAAACCTATCAGAGTGGTGACAGACCTATCTACTGAAACGTGGCAGGCAAGAAAGGAATGGCAGGAGATCTTCAATGTGATGAACAGAAAAAATATGCAGCCAAGAATCCTCTACCCAGCAAGCCTGTCATTCAAAATAGAAGGAGAGATAAAAAACTTTCCAAATAAACAGAAATTGAGAGAATTTGTCAACACTAAGCCAGCCCTACAAGAAATCCTGAGGGGGATGCTCTGAAGGAAAGGTTGCAAGAAACAAAGATACAGAGACAACACCACAAGCATGAAACTTACAAAAGATACAAAGACTCTAAACCCACATATCTCAATAATAACACTGAATGTAAATGGGCTGAATGCTCCAATCAAAAGACCAAGGGTAGCAGAATGGATAAAAAAACAAAATCCATCTATATGCTGTCTATAAGAAACTTATTTTATACCTGAAGATACCTTCAGATTAAAAGTAAGGGGATGGAGAAATATATATCATGCTACTGGAAAACAAAAGAAGGCCGGAGTAGCTATCCTTACATCAGACAAACTGGACTTTAAGCTAAAAACAATAACAAGAGATGAAGAAGGGCATTACTTAATAGTTACAGGGTCCATCCATCAGGAAGAACTAACAATCATAAATGTCTATGCACCGAATATGGCAGCTCCTAAATACATAAAAGAATTAATCACAAAGAGAAAGAAGCTCATAGATAAGAATGTGCTAATAGCAGGGGACTTCAATACTCCACTTACAGCAATGGATAGGTCAACCACACAGAAAATTACTAAAGAAATAATGGACTTGAAAGACACTTTGGACCAGATGGATCTGACAGATATATTTAGAACTCTACATCCTGAGGCCAAGGAATTCACTTTCTTCTCAAGTGCACATGGCACATTCTCCAAGATAGATGACATACTGGGACATAAAGCAGCCCTCAATAAATATAAAAGAATTGAGATCATACCACGCACACTCTGAGATCATAATGCTTTGAAATTTGAAATCAATCACAGGAAGAAGTCCTGAAAACCTCCAAACATATAGAGGTTAAAGAACACCCTACTGAAAAATGAATGAGCCAATCAGGCAATTAAGTATAAAATTAAAAAATATATGGAAACAAATGAAATTGAAAATACAACAATTGAGAAACCTCTAGCCAAACTTATCAAAAAGAAAAGAGAGAGCACCCAAATAGACAAAATTATGAATGAAAATGGACTTATTACAACCAACCCCTCAGAAATACAAGCAATTATCAGGGAATACTATGAAAAATTATATGCCAACAAATTGGACTACTTAGAAGAAATGGACAAATTCCTAAACACACACTCACTACCAAAATTCACACGGGAAGAGATAGAAAATCTGAACAGACGCATAACTAGTGAGGAAATCGAATCAGTGATCAAAAATCTCCCAACAAATAAGAGCCCTGGACCTGATGGCTTCCTGGGGAATTCTACCAGACATTTAAAACAGAATTAATACCCATTCTTCTCAAGCTATTCCAAAACATAGAAATCGGCGGGAAACTTCCAGACTCATTTTATGTAGCCAGCATCACTCTGATTCCCAAGCCAGACAGAGATCTAGCAAAAAAAGAGAACTACAGGCCAATATCTTTGATGAATACGGATGCAAAAGTCCTCAACAAAATACTTGCAAATCGAATCCCACAGTAAAGAAAAAGAATTATCCACCAGGATCAAGTGGGGTTCATTCCTGGGTTACAGGGCTGGTTCAACATTCGCAAATCAATCAATGTGATACATCATATCAATAAAAGAAAAGATAAAAACCATATGATCCTGTCGATAGATGCAGAAAAAGCATTTGACAAGATACAGCATCCCTTCTTAATAAAGACCCAAGGAAAGTCGGTATAGAAGGAACTTACTTAAACATCATAAAAGCTATCTATGAGAAGCCTTCAGCTAACATCATCCTCACCGGGGAAAAACTGAGAGCTTTCCCCCTGAGATCTGGAACATGGCAGGGATGTCCCCTCTCACCACTGTTGTTTAACATAGTGCTGGAAGTCCTAGCATCAGCCATCAGACAACAAAAGGAAATCAAAGGCATCAGAATTGGCAAAGAGGAAGTCAAACTTTTACTCTTCGCAGAGGACATGATACTCTACATAGAAAACCCGACAGACTCCACCAGCAGCCTGCTAGAACTGATGGAAAAATTCAGCCAAGTTCCAGGTTACAAAATCAATGCACAGAAATCGGTTGCATTTTTATACACCAATAATGAAGCAACAGAAAAAGAAATCAAGATACTGATCCCATTCACATTGCACAAAAATCCATAAAATACCTAGGGATAAACCTAACCAAAGATAAGGGAGTTCTGTATGATGAAAACTACAGAAAACTGATGAAGGAAATTGAAGAAGACAAAAATAATTGGAATGACATTCCATGCTCATGTGTCAGAAGAATAAATATAGTTAAAATGTCATTATTACACATAGCAATGTACACATTCAATGCAATCCTAATCAAAATTGCACCAGCATTCCTCTCAAAACTAGGGAAAACTATCCTAAATTTTGTATGGAACCACAAAAGACCACGAATAGACAAAGTAATATTGAAAAAGCAAAACAAAATCGGAGGCATCACCATCCCAGACTTTCGCCTCTACTGCAAACTGTCATCGTCAAGAGACTGTGATATTGGCACAAAAACAGACACATCGACCAATGGAATAGAATTGAGAACTCAGAATTGCACCCAAAAGTACACAGCCAACTAATCTTTTACAAAACATGAAAGAGTATTCAATGGAAAAAAGGCAGCCTCCTTAACAGATGGTTCTGGGAGAACTGGACAGCAACATGCAGAAAAATGAAACTAGATCATTTTCTCAAACCATACACTAAAATAAACTCAAAATGGATAAAGGACCTGATTGTGAGACAAGAAACCATCAAAACCCTAGAGGAAAAAACAGGAAATAACCTCCTTGACCTCATCCGCAACAATTTCTTAATTGACACATCCCAAAAAGAAAGGGAATCAAGAGCAAAAATGAACTCTTGGGACCTCATCAAGATTAAAAGCTTCTGCACGCATATGGAAACAATCTATAAAACTAATAAGCAACCAAAGGAATGGGAAAAGATAGTTGCAAATGACATATCAGATAAAGGGCTAGAATTCACAATCTATAAGGAACTCACCCAACTCCACACCCGAAAAACAAACAATCCAGTGAAGAAATGGACAGAAGACACGAACTGACACTTCTCCAAAGAGGACATCCAAATGGCCCAGAGACAATGAAATAATGCCCATCATCCCTCCTCATCAGGGAAATACAAATCAAAACCACACGGAGATACCGCCTCACGCCATTCAGAGTGGCTGAAATGAGGAAATCAGAGGACTCTAGGTGCTGCTGAGGATGTGAGAAACGGGCAACCTCCTATACTGTTGGTGGGAATGTAATCCAGTCAGCCCCTCTGGAAAACAATGTGGAGTTTCCTCAAAAAATTAACAGTAGAACTCTCCTATGACCCAGCCATAGCACTGCTAGGAATTTACCCAAGGGATATAGAAGTGCTGATGCATATACCCCAATGTTCATGGCAGCACTCTCCACAATAGCAAAACATGGAAAGAGCCTAAATGCCCATCAACGGACGAATGGATCAAGAAGATGTAGTTTATCTATACAGTGGAATACTATATGGCAATGAGAAAGAATGACATCTGGGCATGTGTAGCAACATGGATGGAACTGGAGGTTGTTATGCTGAGAAAAATAAGTCAGGCAGATAAGGACAAATATCATATGTTTGCACATATAGAAGGATTAGGAGGAACTTAACGGAGGATTGTTGGTGAGAAGAAGGGGGGGAATAGGTGGGGAGAGGGAGGGAAGCAAACCATGAGAGACTCTTGAATGTTGAGAACAAACTGAGGACTGATGGGTATGGGGGTAGTAGAAGGGGGTGATGGGCATGGAGGAAGCACTTGTGGGGATGAGCACTGGGTGTTATATGGAAACCAACTTGACAATAAGCAATTAAAAAAGGAAAAAAATTAAAAATTAAAAAAAAATTCAGGCAAAACTAAATAAGTAAACTATCTTGGCCAAGCATCCCTTAAGATAGAATTTGTTTAGAATGTTAGTTCAAAAAAATCATATGTAATAAAAAGGATGCTAATACTTTGAATTATGAAGGATGAAATAAAGCTGGATTCCATATCTATTTGAGTGTGAATAGTGTTCCAGCTATTCCTGGATCACTAGGAAATCAGAATACACACTAAAAATGCCATAATGCATGCTCACTGATTTCATCCAGCTAAGGTGAAATTAAAAGAGAAAAACTGCCCCTTATGTACTGCTGAGGGTGGGGCGGGGGGGGGAGTAATCTGCAGATACTTCCATTTATAAGTCAGTGTGATTAAAAATATATTGAAACTACAGTTTAGTCCTATTAATACAGAAAATTGCCTACTCTTAGTTAGAGAGTTGAAGCACCTGGGCAAAAAACAAAACAGATAAATAAACAATTATGTCATAGCAATGACAAAGGCCAAAATGTCTATATAATTAAAGGCATATTTCAGGTGCAATTCTGCTATAACTTTATATAATTATTTAACTCCTGTCATCTAAATCTAAATATATATATTATATACACCTATGGTGTGCCAGGAAAGATTTCAGGCATGAAATCTACATAGACTTGGAGTGAGAAACGTAATGAAGAAGTACAAATACTTCATTCTAAGGATTGAATTATTTCTGAACAAAAAAGGAATTCTAGTGAGTAATAATAATAATGGGTTGAATACATGTGTTACACTTAAGCAGGCAATTTAAGTGCATTTTCTGGTTTCAAAAATGACCGAAACTTACATATATCATACTTACATAAGCATAGTACACCTTATATATGCCACATGATTAATGAATAGGTTAATTGGACAATTGGTAAGAAAACCTAATAAAAAGAACATGAATCTTCATATCAGAAAATAGATCTGATATGTCTCAAAAAAATTCAAGGGCTGGGACACCTGAATGGCTCAGTTGGTTAAGCATTTGACTTTAGGTCTGGTCATGATCCTCCCGGTTTGTGCGGTTGAGCCCCACGTTGGGCTCTGTGATGACAGCTTGGAGCCTGCTTCGGACTCTGTGTCTCCAATTTCTCTCTTTCCTTTCCCCGCTCATGCTCTGGCTTTCTCTCTCTCAAGAATAAATAAATATTTTTTTTTTAAATCAAAGGCTGAGTGACGATTTAGTGCCTTGATCACATCAGAGCTGACTATTTGCTGTGCAACCTTAAACAATACACTTAACCTCTCTGTTTAGATTCCTCTTTTGTGTAGAAGGATTAAAAAAAAAAAAGGCCAAATTGCAAAACAAGAGTTGCATTAATAAACTGTCTATCATTCAATGACCTTGTAAAAAGAAAGAAAGAAAAATACTTGGCTTTGAAGAGAGGTACATAAATTTGGATGAATAATTAAATTACCCCGAGCTATAAATAAGGAATTTTATATCTATAAGAATGAAAATAATTGTGCGTTCAAAATTACATCTGATTATATTCCCTGTATTAAAGCAAAAGTACACTTGATATCCAGGAGCCACAAATTCAAAAGCCTCCAGAAGACAACCAAAATTCATAAATATGTGAAGATTCTCAAACATAAGATAATATGAGGTAATGGGTTATATGGACAATAGGAGAATACATATCTGTCAATAGTTTTCACATTCAATTCTTTTCTGAGAATTGCCTGTCGAAGTCCAGGCATATTAATGGCAATTTTTTATTTCTTTTGGTGCTATCAAAAGCATTTAACCCGGTGGATCATTACTTCTTTTTTGGTAGTTTTATTCCTCTGTCTCCCCAGACAACACGTACTCAGGTTTTCCTCTTACCTTTGGAGCCAATCCTCAGTAATCTTTGACTCATTTCTTCTCTCCTCCTAGATCTTCAAAAGTTGGAGTACTCTAAATTTTCTTTCCTTCTGAACCTATACATTCATTCTTTTGGTGAAGCCAGTCTCATATCTTTAAATAACAAAAATATGCTGCCAAACACCAAATTTATATTTCCAGCCCAGACCTCTCTCCTAAAATCCAAATTCCTATATCCAACTTATTGTGTAACATTTCTACATGGATGTCTAATAGACATCTCAAACTTAAGACGTCTCAGACTGAAATTCTGATCTTTTCCACAAATGTGACCCATGTTTATTCATCCTAGTCTTAATTAATAGTAATTGTATTTTTCAGTTATTGAAGCTAAAAAAACTTGATGTCATCTTGACATCTACATTTTTCTTACACCTTACATCTTAGCTTATAAGGGAATTATCTTAGTTTTGGTTTGAAATAAATATATAATCTGATTATATTTTATTACCTTTATTGTTTCCATCCTGTTCCAAGATACTATTCTATCCTGGGGATTACAGGCATGCCTTGGAGATATTTGGGGTTCAGTTCAAGACAACCACAATAAAGTGAAATTTGTGTTTTCCTAGTGCATTTAAAAGCCATGTTAACACTATAATGTAATCTATTAAATGTGTAACGGCATTATGTCTAAACAATGTATGTACTTCAATTTAAAAATACTTTATTGCTAAAAAATTCTAAACATCATCTGAGCTTTCAGTGAGTTATAATCACTGATCACAGATCATCATAACAGATATAATAATAATGAAAAAGTTTCAAATATTTCAAGAATTACCAAAATGTGACACTGAGAATGAAGTGAACAAATGCTATTGGAAAAATGGTACCTCAGACTTGTGCAACTCAGAATTGCCACAAACCTTCAGTTTGTAAAAAACAAAAACAAAAACAAAACAAAAACATGAAAACAAAAATAAATTTAAAAAAAAACATAAAAAACCTCCAAAATATATCTGAAGCACAATAAAGTGAAGTGGTACTAAAACAAAGATAGGGGTAGGGGGAGGGGGGTGATGGTCATGGAGGAGGGCACTTGTGGGGATGAGCACTGGGTGTTATATGGAAACCAACTTGACAATAAACTATTTTAAAAAAAAGAAACCAACTTGACAATAAACTATTAAAATTTTTTTTAAAAAGAAACATCTAATCTACAAAGAAAGTAAAATCTTAGAAACACTGAGATAAATAAAACAGTAGGGTAATAAATAAAAAAATAAAAATAAAAAAGATAAAACAAAGTATGCTGGTACTGCAATAGGTTTCTACTTGCACCATTACCCTATATACACTATTCTCAACTTTTAACATCCAGAGCGATCCTATTAAAATCCAAAGAAAGTTATTTCACTTCTCTGGGGGGAAAAAGCCTGACATGACTCCCTGTTTTACTCTGAGGTAAGTCATTGTTCTCACAGTAAATTCTTACGAGGCTTTTCAGAAGCCTTTCAAAAAATTTTCCCATACCACCATCAACAGTCCCTCTTCCATTGTCCTCATTTAATATTCCCACTTATGGTGCACTAGGGTGGCTTAGTTGGTTAAGCCTCTGACTTTGGCTCAGATCATGATCTTACTGTTGGTGAGTCTGAGACCCCTATCAGGCTCTCTATTGCCATGGCAGAGGAAGCTTCAGATCCTCTGTCCCTCTCTCTCTACCCTTTCACACCCCTCTCTCTCTCAAAAATAAATAAACATTTAAAACAATATATTCCCACTTAGTTCAAGTTGCTTTAGCCGAATTGGCCTCCTTAAAGCTCTTTGAACATATTTGTCATGTTTTCAAGTAAGGACCTAATTATTCTTTCTGGGCAGAATATTCTTCCCTTAGATATTTACTTGACAAACTCCTTTACTACATTCAATGTTTGTTCAAACATCATTTTCTCAAGAAGTAAAACCCTGACCACTTGTGAAAATGCCATCACCCCAAGTCCTTGCACTCTTCTTCCATTTGCACTGCTCCAAAAGGTTTATCACTTTCTAATAATCTCTATGATTTAGTAATTTGATCAGCATTGAATATTTTCTCTCCCTTTACTAGATTGAAATTACTGTGAAGACAGGTATCTTTCGTTGTTTTTCTGTTCTCTAATATAGCATCCTACACATCTAGAAGAATCACTGAAACACAGGCATTTAATAAACATTTGTAATTGTTCATTAAATTATCAGAAAAAATAATTTATAAGGGCATTTAATCAAATGTTTAGAGTCTTGATTTTTTGCAATTGCCAATAAAAAAGAAGTAAAAGTAAAAGATATATAAGTGCCTACTATATGTCAGTCACTGTGTTAAGATGTATTATCCCATTTAATCCTCATGGTGATCAAGTGTGAATACTATAATAGACCCTAGTTTCCAAAGACAAAACCAAATTCATGAATTTTTTTAAAAAATAATTTCATGTTATACACGTATGTTGTATTCGAACCACAAAGTACAATGAACTAGGTCAACCAATTTTTAAATTTATAACAATGTAATGTCGTAAATCACAATTTATTGTAAGATTTCAATGTGGTTTGGTGAACTAGGTCCTTCCAATGTGACAAGTTCTACTGGAGTTGAAGATAGCACTTCTTGAAATGTACAGATTTTTATGCCATCAGGCCATTTGATAATAACATGGAATGCTGGGTAGTTAAACATGCTTCAAATATACTGTGTTAATGTCCTATTAACCTCAGGACAATTAAGCTAAAACTGCCAAAAAGGAAATTTACAAAAAAATTAAAAATGCATTTGCTGTCAAAAGAATCCTAGAATCAGGAACATGAGATTAATGGTGTACAGAAACTAGCTGTGAGACCTTGGGTCACACTCTTTACTTGCTTGTGACTCACTGGAACTGTTAAATGGGATAACAAAGAAAAAATAACAGATATGGTCGTATTTTGAAAGTATAAAAAACTATATACAAATCTATGGTATTTCTATTGTTATTTTATTGTTTATGGTGCAGACAGATTGAAATGAATGCTTAACAGTGTGAACATATTGAAAAATTAACATAACATATAAGGGAATATAAAGAAAAGCGACTCCCTATCCAAAATCCACTCTCTAGAAATCACCACCACTAACAATTTCTTCTCTTATGAGATTTTAAAAAGTAAATGACAGATTTTTCTATTAGAGTAAAACGTTAATTTTTAAAATCTGCTCATATTTAAAGGCTTGCTTTTTTTAAACCACTGCACAACTATAAATTCTGATTTACTTTGTAGTTCAGATGTGAAAAAAATAGATGGCAGTCAGAAGACTTTGTTCAAGTCTTGGCACTGTACCCTATTAGCTGAGTTGCTGGGTAAGAAATGAAAACTACCAGCATAAGCTTTTTCCATCACAAAAAAAAATCAGAATAATATTTCCTCTTAGACTTGTTAATGAAGTAAAAACATGAACATGATTTTTTAAACTATAAAGTGAATACTAAGTTGTTATTATTAAAATAGGTTTTAGAAAGATCAAATACTGATTTGTCTCAATAAGAATAGAATAAAGTACTCGTAAATTTAAGGCGACTACTCATGTAGTATTGATAAGGGGTTCTGCCTCTGTTTCTACTTTGTCAACTTACTGGGAATGTTGAAAACTGACTATGAAATAAAGGAGTATTTCTGCTTATCTCCTTTTCCTATGGCATTCTCACCCATATAGCCAGTTCAGTCCCTTTTAACAGGCACACACAGGTAACTGAGGGAAATAAAGGAAGAGAGAAGATACTGGCACAAAACCAGTTCTTTCACCATTTCTCATTTTGAATTTAATTTTCCTTTATCTGACAAACTGTCAAAAGATATAAGGAAAAATAGGATAAAATACTCAGGCGAGAGACACATTTCGTCTCTTTAAGAAATAATATTCTGAATAAGTTAATTTACTGCAAAAAAACTTTTAAAATCTATGCATTCAACTCATAGAATGTAGCCTTCTAAAACTTAGAGAGAACAAAAGTTCCCTTCTGTAGACTCCTTTCTCTTATAAGTCAGTGTGTTTAACTTGCGAAAATTTAACAGTTGTTTAAAGAACTTTCTTAATTTATACAGGTCTTTTATTAATAGATAAATATAAGCAAACAGACGGTAGGGAATCAATTCATTTTTTTTAAAATTTTTTAATGTTTTACTTTTTTCTAGGAGAGAGAGAGACAGCGTGAGCAGGGGAGGGTCAGAGAGAGAGGGAGTGACAGACTCTGAAACAGGCTCCAGGCTCTGAGCTGGCCGTCAGCACAGAGCCCGACGCGGGGCTTGAACCCACGAACCGCGAGATCATGACCTAAGGGAAAGTCGGACGCTTAACCGACTAAGCCACCCAGGCGCCCCTGGAATCAATTCATTTTAAAGTGGGATAAAGATGGGGCACCTGGGTGGCTCAGTTGGTTAAACGTCCGTCTTCGACTCAGGTCGTGATCACACGGTTTGTGGGTTTGAGCCCCGCATCGGGTTCTGGCTGACAGCTCAGAGCTTGGAGCCTGTTTCAGATTCTGTGTCTCCCTCTCTCTCTGCCCCTCCTCCACTCATGCTCTGTCTCTCTCTGTCTTTAAAATAAATAAAACAAACAAAAATTAAAAAAAAAAATAAAGTGGGATAAAGAAAAAAATGTTCCATGAATTGTAAAACTAACTCTGTGTTCTCTGTCAAGTCCCTTAATTGTTTTCTCCTTGCTTACTCAACTATAAATTAACATGTGTCTGGAAGGCACGGTATTTAATGGCTGCTGTCAAGTAAGCCAAAGCTGGAAATTGCACATTTGATATACAAAGTCTCTAATCTTGACCATGAATGCAGTGGGAAAGGAAGATGTCAAAAACTGAGTTTGCATCTTTAACATATTTAATATACTCAGCATATTTACAATGTAAGAGTAATAAGTTGTGTTGTATGAATGAACTTTTCCACACCTGTATGCCCTCAAATGTAACTTTCCCTTACAAATAGAATAAAATTAAGAACAATCTTCTTAGACACGATAATTTTACCTACGATTCTATATTTTTTCCTACTCATTGTCCTTCATTTTATATTCTCTTCCACTCCCATAACTCATTAAAATAGATGATTATCATAACTTTGCATTCTTTGCTCTGTTTTCAAAAAGAATTGAATGTACTTTACAGAAAATAAAAGTGAATAGAATATTTTCTTTTTTCAAGAATCTTTATATGATAAGGTGACATTAAATTCAGTGTTTATCATTGTTATGTAAAAACATCTTTAAGGAAGAAACTCAGTAAATCACAAATGATAGCTAGATCTGGCACCATTTAAAATGAATGTAAACCATTTCCTTCAGCTCTACCTTACCTATTTCTCCTTTTTTCAAGAGCTGTCTATTATTGCTGAAAATGTTAAAAGTTTAAGTCTGTACCCTATTTATTATAAGTTATCTCCCATTACACTTTGTTGGGCCACAAAGGTACAAATAGAAAATGAAGTACAGTCTAATGTAATCTGTCATTTCTCTAAACAAAGCACATGTAAGTCCTGCTGATGGAATAAAGTCAGGAAGAGAAAACCACACTTTGGCAGGAGCATTTTCAGATAGAAAAGTTAATGTAAAAACATTATTTAAATTCAATGAGTATATAGCTCTTTATAGTGTAACCATCATGACTCTCTTTCACATGGATTTCATGTAGCCATAGTAACTAAATTTTCAAATAAAAATGCTATTGCTCATTAATAGTAACATGGCCTACTCATATTAACACTATACATTTATTTTTCTCATTTAAAGATGTTTATTATTTATTTTGGGAAAGAGAGAGAGAGAGAGATATCAAGCAGGGCAGGGGCAGAGAGAGAGACAGAGAGAATCTGAAGCAGGCTCCAAGCTCAGTGCAAAGCCTGATGTGTGGCTCAATCTCACATAAGCCAAAATCAGCAGTTGACTCTTAACTGACTGAGCCACCCAGGAACTCCTAGACATATATCTTTTTTCTAAATAAACATCTGAATGAAACCTTTCAATGTAAGTAAGGAATCATGGATAAGACTTGGTAACTTTATAATCAACCTACTAATAAAAAAGTAAATGTTGTAAACAATTTTCATTTATAACAAAAATGTAGTTGAATTTCCCTAAACAATTTCAGGGAGAAAAAAGCAATCTTTATGAATTTGTTATTATCGCTATGCATATGAGCAATAAAATGCTAATAAAAATGAATTATTTATCTAGTTGGAACAGTGCCACTTTGTACTAAAGTCCACCTTTTAGTATTCCTATTTAATATTTTTCTTTATTAATATCAAAACATATATCACGATTGTGGTGCCTGGGTGGCTCAGTCAGTTAAGCTTCCTACTTCGGCTCAGGTCATTATCTCACGGTTCGTGGGTCTGAGCCCCGTGTAAGGCTCTGTGCTCAAAAGCAAATCAGAGCCTGGAGCCTGCTTCAGATTATGTGACTCCCTCTCTCTCTGACCCTCCCCTGCTCACTCTGTATCTCTCTCTCTCAGAAATAAATAAAACATTAAAAAATTTAAAAAACATATATCGATTGAAATATACACTAATATTCTTAATGTGATAGGGAAAGAGAGGATAAAATAGTTAGAGAGGGAAAGGTTAGGACCTGAGGTCTCTGAGTGAGGAAAACATATTTTAAACAATGCTGGAAGTGTCTGACCACAAGCAATCTGGCCCAAGCATAAGGCTCCTCTTAAGAAGGTAACAGACACTACCCATAATCCCTCTCAGGTTCCCTTCAGGAATTTGGCAATGAAAATAAGTAAACCATAAAACTTATGTTATATGAGGGACAGTATGTGAGAAATAAACCCACAGACCCAATAAAAAGAGGGACATGGAGACTCAGAGCACAGTGAAACAAGGCTTTAATCAACGTTTTTGCACGAGTGTGTGTCTCATGGACTGGCACACTCAGGACAGTCATTACAGGCAATTATCTCCTAGTATGAAAGTCCATCCTCTGATTCCTTACTGGCTGAGGACTACAGAGGTTGGAGCCTTACCCAGTCATCACCTATGCCCATGTAAGTCTAAAAGGTAGTCTGATTGGAACAAATGTACATTCCCTGAGGTAACACAGAAACTTTCAGTCCTTCCTCACTCTGTTCTTTGGTGCATGCTCATTGCAAAACCCTCAAAAAGAAGCCTACAAAACATAGAGATGAAGAAGAACCATTAAGTGTTGTGTCTAAAGGTTTGGGGCTCCATTGTGGGGAAGGGGGGGATCATACATATTTTCAAAAGGTTATGAACTTATTGTTACTTAGCACAGCTTTCATTTGGTAATTCTGAAAATGAGTCTTCCCTTACTTCTCACAAATATAACCATAGTCTGACTCCTCACACAATGGAATTGAGCCAATCATAAATGAACAACCCAGCACCTAAAGTTATCAGGCCAATAAGTGTAGAACCTGAGAAGGAACAAGGAGGAAGGGAAAGGGTGGCTGACCAAAACCTCATAAAACAAAGTCCCTTGCCTTTAGCCACGGGCATTCACTTTCAAATGCCCCCTTTCTGTAAAAAGAGCTTTCATACTATTATTACTCTCTGATCTTATACTCTCATAAATTTTTGCTTGCTGCTCATTTTATTCTGTGACCACTTCTTCATTATTCTGAGTGGGAAGACAACAAACCCAGGGCATTGGAGTAAAGAATCCTGCAACAATAACACTGTCAGCTTTTCTATACTGCTGTTATTCAAACATATAATAAATATCAATCTTTCATTCTTATAGATGTCAACATGTCTCATTTTATCAAAACTACATAATGGAACTTCATACAAAACAACCTGACTTCAAACTTGATTCCAAAGTAGCAGCAACACAGTAAACTGACCTTACTTGGTTCCCATTCTAATTGTAGACTATTAATCAATACACTGGAATTTAAATATATTGATTATATGACCTGTATAAAAATAAAACCTATTGGTAAGATAATAAAATCCTTAGAGTGGAGGGGCCAAGATGGTGGAATAGCATGGATTTTTTTTTCATCTCTTTTCCATGAAATACAGCTAGATCAAACAATAAATCATGCTGCACACTTAGAAAACTGATTTGAGGATTAACAAAACAATCTGGACAACCTGAACCACAGAGCTCAGCAAGTTTGTGGTGCAGAGAGGTGAACTGGGGGAGAGAGAAGTCCTGGAGGGCAGGATGCTGGTTTTCCTTGCAGAGAGAGGACAGAGATGGGGGGAGAGTACAGGAAAAACACACCTCCTTCTCCAAAAGCAGCTGGAGATAAACTGGAAAAGTGGAGACAGCTGCAGGGACTGAACAAAAAAGGAAGAAAGGAGAAAGGAGAAGGTTTAAATTCCATTAAGACTCCATAAACAAGGATAACACAGAGACTAAAACTCTGCAGCTCCATACCTGGCATTGCTTTGGTGGCAAGAGTAAGTCCCCAGGAGCAGAGAGTGAGGTCTGAGGAGTCTTCAGGCCACAAGGGGAGAGGAAGTCCCCCTGATGAGAAGACATTTGGTAGAGGCTTTGTGGCCACCCCACAGTCAACGGTCCCAGCAGACCCCAGAGAACAATCAGATTCACTGGTGTTGGAACAAGAACAATAAGGGTAGAGTCTGGTGGCAGATGTGTGCTGTGATTTATCATAATCCCTGAAATGCTGCTATATGATTGTGTAAACATTATCTGAGGCGGGCTGGCACAAGGCTG
The DNA here is from genome assembly GCF_003009895.1 of Hyaena hyaena. Lineage (NCBI taxonomy): Eukaryota > Metazoa > Chordata > Mammalia > Carnivora > Hyaenidae > Hyaena > Hyaena hyaena. The sequence continues at coordinate 64,256 of NW_024082638.1, forward strand.
CAGTCTCTGGGCATCAGCAACATTACAGTCACGTGAATGTTTCTGGATGCGGTCAGCACCCAGCCATTGTTTGGTGACACCCTCCTCCAGAAGACTGAGCAGCTCAAAATGCAGTCCCTCAGAAGTAAGGGGTTGAGAAACACAGAGCATCTGAACTAAAACTCAGGGGGAAGTGACGCCTGGCAACCTGATGGCTTGGTCACTGACAGTGTAAAAGCAGGGAGTGGAAGGAAGCTGAGACAAAGAATGGGTGCGAGGGAAGCCGATTCAAAGGATGGGTGCATGATTGCTGATCAGAGAGAACAGAGTTCCTATACTAGAGACTGTATAGCTGTGTGACCCCATTTTCACGCTTCCTGAATATGCACATACACACCTACAAGTATCACAAAAATCCACCCCAGTAAGCTAAGAAGTACCGTTTAGGGGAGAATGGAGCTATTGCACTAAGTTCTGCCCAACTGGGCCAACCTTGCTCTAAGGGACACTACAAATATCTCTGCCTTCTTAGTTTACGGACCATAAATTGCTTTACAGTTTGATTTCTAGGGAAAACGATGTAATTTCAATCGTATTTCAGTCTGTTTACTGATCCATCTTTTCAATTTTTTTCTTTTTCTTTTCTTTTCTTTTTCTTGAATACAGAAAAAGAAAATTTTATTTTTATTTTCCATTTTTATTAAAAACATTTTCTTTAATGTTTTTCTCCTTTTTTTACTTTGTAAAAAAGTTTTCAAATTTTATTTTACTTCTGTCACTTCATTTTATTCTATTTCATTATTTTCATTTCTTCAAATTTTCAAACATTTTCCTTTCTTTTTTCTTTTTTTTTTCCTTTTCTTATATTTCCCTTTTTTCTCTAATCTATAAAGCTTCTTTCAACAACCAGGCCAAAACACACCTAGAATCTGGCATCATTTATTTGATTTTTTGGTGTTGTTTTACATTTTTTAATTTTAATTTTTTACCTTATTAATTCTCTTTCTTCCTTCAAAATGAAGAAAGAAGGAATTCACTGCAAAAGAAAGAGCAGGAAGAAATGACAGCCAGGGCTTTAATCAACAAAGATACAAGAAAGATGCCTAAACCAAAATTTAGAATCATGATAAGAAGAATATTAGCTGGGTTTGAAAATACATTAGAATCCCTTTCTGTGGAGATAAAAGAAGTGAAAGCTAGTCAGGATGAAATTTTTAAAATGCTATAACTGAGCTGTGATTTTGAATAGATGCCATGGCGACATGGATGGATGAGGCAGAGCAGCAAATCAGAAATATTGAGGGCAAACTTGTGGAGAATAATGAAGTAGAAAAAAGAGGGAGACGAAGGCAAAAGAGCATGATTTAAGAATCAGAAAAATCAGTGATTCATTAAAAAGGAACAACATTAGAATCATAGGGGTCCCTGAAGATGAAGAGAGAGAAAAGGAGGTAGAAGGGTTATGTGAACAAATCATAGCGGAAAATTTTCCTAACCTGGGGAAAGATACAAACATCAAAATCCAATGAGCACAGAGGACTCCCATGAGATTCAACAAAAACCGACCATCAACTAGGCATATCATAGTCAAATTCACAAAATACTCAGGCAAGGAAATAATCATGAAAGAAGCAAGGGGGGAAAGTCCTTAACCTAACCTACAAGGGAAGGCAGATCAGGTTTGCAGCAGAACTGTCCACAGAAACTTGGCAGGACAGAAAAGAGTGGCAGGATATATTTAATGTGCTGAATTGGAAAAATATGCAGGCAAGAATTCTTTATCCAGCAAGGCTGTCATTCAACATAGAAGGAGCAGGGAGGCAACCATGAGAGACTCTTGAATACTGAGAACAAACTGAGGGTTGATGGAGGTGGGAGAGAGTGGAAAATGGATGATGGGCATGGAGGAGAGCACTTGTTGGGATGAGCACTGAGTGTTGTATGGAAACCAACTTGCCAACAAACTATTTAAAATATTTTAAGAAATAAACAAAATAGAAGGAGCAATAAAAAGTTTCTCAGACAAACAAAAATTAAAGGGGTTTGTGACCACTAAGCCAGAAGTGCAAGAAGTTAAAAGGGGTCTCTCTGAGGGAAGAAAAGACAAAAGAGAAAAAGAAGAAAAATGACCAAAAACAATAAAGACTAGAAAGGACCAAAGAACCCCGCCAGAAACTCCAACTCTACAGGCAATATAATGGGAATAAATTAATATCTTTCAGTACTCACTCTAACTGTTAATGGAATAAATGCTACAATCAAAACACATAGAGTAACAGAATGGATAAGAACACAAGATCCATTTATATGCCGTTTACAAGAGACCCACATTAGATCTAAGATCCCTTCAGATTTAAAGAGGATGGAGACCAATCTATCATGCTAGTCGTTGACAAAAGAAAGCTGGAGTAGCCATACTTATATCACACAATCTAGACTTTAAAATAAAGACTATAACAAGACATGAAGAAGGGCATTATATCCTACTTAAGGGGTCTATCCACTAAGAAGTTATAGCAATTGTAAACATTTAGTTTTCAAATGTGATAACACCCAATTATATAAATCAATTAGTCACAAACATACAGAAACTCATTGGTAATAACACGATAATAGTAGGGGACTTCAACACCCCACTTATAGCAATGGACAGATCATCTAAACAGAAAATCAACAAGGAAACAAAGGTTTTGAATGACATATTGGACTGGATGGACTTAACATATATATTCAAAACATTTCATCTTAAAGAAGCAAAATACACATTCTTTTCCAGTTCACAGGGAATGTTCTGCAGAATAGATCACATAATAGGACACTAATCATCCTTCAACAAGTACAGAAAGATCGAGATCATACCATGCATAGACCACAACACTATGAAACTCAAAATCAACCAAAAGATAAAATGCGGAAAGATAACAAATACTTGGAGGCTAAAAAACATCCTACTAAAGAATGAATGGACTAACCAAAAAGTTCAAGAGGAAATTAAAAAGTACATGGAAGCCAATGAAAATGATAACACCACAGCCCGAAACCTCTGGGACACATCAAAGGCAGTCATAAGAGGGAGGTATATAGCAATCCAGGCCTTCCAAAAGAAAGAAGAGAGGTCTCAAATTGACAACCTAAGCTTACACCTTAAAGAGTTGGAAAAATAATAGTAAATAAAACAAACCAGCAGAAGACAGGAAATAATGAAGATTAGGGCAGAAATCAATGCTATTGAAACAAAACAAAACAAAAAACAAACAGTGGAACAGATCAAAGAAACCAAGAGCTTTTTCTTTCAAATAATTAACAAAATTGATAACCCTCTAGCCAGTATGATCAAAAACAAAATGTAAAGACCCAAATAAATAAAATCAAGTATGAAAGAGGAGAGATCACAACCAAAACAGCCGAAATACAAAGAGTAATAAGAGGCTATTATGAACAATTAAACACCAGAAAATGGCCAATCTGGAAGAAATGGTCAAATTCCTAGAAACATATAAACTACCAAAACTGAAACGGAAATGGAAAAAAGTAGAAAATTTAAACAAACCCATAACTAGTAAAGAAATTGAATTAGTGATCAAAAGTTCCAAATATATAATAATGCACGGCTATATGGCTTTCCAGGGGATTTATACTAATCATTTAAAGAAGAGTTGTCATCCATTCTCTTGAAGGTGTTCCAAAAACTAGAAATGGAAGGAAAACGTCCAAACTCTTTCTATGAAGCAAGCATTACCTTGATTCCAAAACCAGAAAAAGACTTCACTAAAAAGGAAAACTATAAGACCAATTTCCCTGATGAACTTGGATGCAAAAATCCTCAATAAGATATTACCCAACTGGATCCAACAATACATTAAGAAATTATCCACCAGGATCAACTGGGATTTATATCCATAAAACAATCAATGTGATTCATTCATCACGTCAATAAAAGAAAAGAAAAGAACCACATGATCCTCTCAATAAATGCAGAAAAATCATTTAACAAAATAGAGCATCCTTTCTTGATAAAAACCCTCAAGAAAGTAGTATTAGAAGAATTATACCTCGAGATCATAAAAGACATATATTAAAGACCCGATGCTAATATCATCCCCAAAGGGGAAAAACTGAGAGCTTTCCCCCTAAGGTCAGAAAAAATACAGGGATGTCTGCTCCCTCCACTGTTATTCAACATAGTATTGGAAGTCTTAGCCTCAGCAATCAGGCAACACAAAGAAATAAAAGCCGTCCAAATATGCCAAGAGGAGGTAAACTTTAACTCTTCACAGATGACCTGATACTCTATATGCAAAATCCAAAAGATTTCACAGAATAAACCCCTGCTAGAACTGATCCATGAATTCAGCAAAGTAGCAGGATATAAAATCAATACATAGAAATCGGTTACATTCCTATACACCAATAATGAAGCAACAGAAACAGAAATCAAGGAATAGAACTCATTTACAATTGCACCAAAACCCATAAAATACCTAGGAATAAATCCATCCAAAGAGGTGAAAAATCTATACACTGAAAACTATATAAAGCTTATGAAAAAAATTGAAGAAGACACACAAAAAAGGAAAAATATTCCATGCTCCTGGATAGGAAGAACAAATACTGTTAAAATGTCAATACTGCCCACAGCAATCTACACATTCAAAGCAATACCTATCAAAATAACACCAGCATTCTTCACAGAGCTAGAACAAACTATCCTAAAATTTATATGGAACCAGAAAAGACTCAGAATAGCCAAATCAATCTTGAAAAAGAAAACCAAAGCTGGAGGCATCACAATCCTGGACTTCAAGCTGTATTACAAAGCTGTAATCATCAAGACAGTATGATACTGACAAAAAAACCAGATACTCAGATCAATGGAACAGAATAGAGAACCCAGAAATGGATCCAAAAATGTGTGGCCAACTAATCTTTGACAAAACAAGAAAGAATATCTAATGGAATACATTCTTTTCAGCAAGTGTTGCTGGGAAAACTGGACAGTGACATGCAGAAAAATGAATCTGGGCCATTTTCTTATATCATACAGAAAAATAAGCTCAAAATGAATGAAAGACTTAAATGTAAGACAGGAAGCCATGAAAATCTTCAAGGAGAAACCAGACAAAAACCTTTTTGACCTTGGCTGCAGCAATTTCTTACTTGACATATCTCTGGAGGCAAGGGAAACAAAAGCAAAAATGAACTACTGAGAACTCATCATAATAAAAAGCTTCTGTACAATGAAGGAAATAATCAGCAAAACTAAAATGCAACCGACGTAATGGGAGAACTATTTGCAAACGACATATCAGATAAAGGGTTAGTATTCAAAATCTATAAAGAACTTTTCAAACTCAACCCCCAAAAAACAAATAATCCAGTAAAAAAATGGGAAAAAGACATGAATAGACACTTCTCCAAAAAAGACATCCAGATGGCCAACCAACACATGAAAAAATGCTCAACATCACTCATCATCAGGGAAATACAAATCAAAACCACAATGAGATACCACCCCACACCTGTCAGAATGGCTAACATTAACCACTCAGGCAAAAATAGATGATGGTGAGGATGCAGGGAAAGAGGATCTCTTTTTGCACTGCTGGTGGAAATGCAAATTGGTGCAGCCACTCTGGAAAACAGTATGGAGGTTCCTCAAAAAAAAATTAAAAATAGAACTACACTACAACCCAGAAATTGCACTACTAAGTATTTATCCAAGGGATACAGGTATGTGGTTTTGAAGGGGCACATGCACTCCAATGCTTCTAGTAGTGCTATGAACAATATCCAAAGTATGGAAAGAGCCCAAAGATCCATCGACGGATGAATGGAATAAGAAGATGTCTCTCTCTCTCTCTCAATCTCTCTCTCTCTCTCTCTCTCTCACACACACACACACAGGGGAGTATTACTTGACAATCAAAAAAAATGAAATCTTGCCATTTGCATCTATGTGGATTGATCTAGAGGGAATTAGGCTAAGCGAAATTAGTGAGTCAGAGAAAGACAAATATATGACTCACTCCTATGAGGACTTTAAGATACAAAGCAGATGAACATAAGGAAAGGGAAGCAAAAATAATATAAAAACAGTGAGGAGGACAAAACATAAGAGACTCTTAAATATGAAGAAAAAACAGAGGGTTGCTGGAGGGGTTGTAGGGGAAGATGGGCTAATGGGTAAGGGGCATTAAGGAATCTACTCTCGAAATCATTGTTGCACTATATACTAACTAACTTGGATGTAAATTAAAATTTTTAAAAAAGCCACATCTCAAACTCACCCATTCGTGCACATTAAGTATGTATAGTTATTTGTATGTCAATGAATAAAATAAAATACTTAAAGAAACAAGACTTTAAGTACCCAATCTCATACCTCCTCAAAATCCCTTTGCATTTCCTCAATTTTGATTGTGATTTGCCTTTCTACTAATTAATATGTCCCAAAGTAAACATATTTTCCTTCCAATACGGTTATACGAATAATGCATCAAAGGAATTTTTTTATCCTAGCAAGTTTATAGTTTTTCAAACTTGACAATGGTAACTTTGAAAATCATTAAACTGATACAAAAAAAGAAATATTACTTTTTGCTGAACTTAAAGAGTTAAGAAAAAAATCATAGAGTATTATTATTCAACTTAGCTCAAACATTATATCCCAAAATAGAACTCAAAGCTATTATTTTCACATTAAAATATACTACTAATTAATAACCCACCCATTGTCTAATAAGGGGTTAATAACCAAAAGATACAAAGAACTTATACAACTTAACACCAAAAAGCAATCTGATTAAAAAATGGGCAAAGGACATGAATAGATATTTTTCCAAAGAAGACATATGGATGGCCAATTGACACATGAAAAGATGCTCAATATCACTAATCATCAGTTAAATGCAAATCAAAACCACAATGACATATCAGCTTACAACTGTCAGAATATTTAAATTCAAAAAGAACAAGGAATGACAAGTGTTGGCAAGGATACGGAAAAAAAAATGTACCCTCACACGTTTTTGGTGGTAATGTAAACTGGTAGAGCCCCTATGGAAAACATGGATGTTCCTCAGAAGATAAATGGAATTACTATGTGTTCCAATAATTCCGTGACTAGGTATTTACACAAGCAAAATAGAAACACTAATTTGAAAACATATATGCAATCCTGTGTTTATTGCAACATTATTTACCATAGCCAAGATATAAAAGCTACCTAAGTGTCTATTGTTAGGTGAATGGATAAAAATGTAATGTGTGCACACACATACGCGTGCACACACACACACACAAACTGGAATGTAATGGAGCCAGGAAAAGGGGTGGAATTTTTGCCATTTGCAGTAGCATGGAAGGACCTGGAGGCTATTACAATAAGTGAAATAAATCAGACTGAGAATGACAAGTCCCATATGTTTTCACTAATATATGTAATCTAAAAAAGACATGAACAAATAAATATACAAAAAGCAGAGTGAGACCTATAAATACAAAGAAAAAAATTAATGTTTGCCAGCGGGAGAGGGGTTGCATAAATGGGAAGAAAGTTGGAAGGAGAGTTGGAGATACAGACTTTCAGTTATGGAAAGAATAAGTCAGGAAATAAAAGGCAGAACATAGGGCATATACTCAATGACATTACTATACAATAACAGTGTATGATGACAGATGGTAACTACACTTGTCTTGAGCATGCCATAATGTATAGAGAAGTTGAACCACTCCGTTGTACACCTGAAAATAATATAACATTGTGTGTCAAGTACACTCAAAAAAGTGTTTTTAAAAATCACCCATTTTAACCTAATATGCAACAAATTTGTTTGATTCATCTGTGTTATAGGTATTCTTAAAAATAAAATACTCATTCTGAAGTATTTTCAGTGCATATATTCTTTGGTATTGGATAGGTATTACAGATAGTTTGCTATGAAATGAATTTCCACAGTCTGCTACTTTCCTATAGAAAATAATGGCAGAAAGGTAGATAATGTTGTTGAGGTACTTTAAGTTTTGTTTCTTGACATCCAGCCCTGATGTCTAATAGTACTTGCAAGAGGAATGGAAGAAAAGAGTATCAAGGGTTTCAACATTCATAATACTGACATAGTAGCAGCCATACCAATAATCATCTATAAACCTTTACTACTACAACTTCTACTACAAATTCATCAGACAAGGATTCCTGAAAGAGCAACTGGAATCTTTCCCTCCCACCAGTGATCATGGAAAATCCTTCATCTATAATAATGAAAATGTAAGAAATTCTCAAAACCTTAGCTGAGAATCATCAGAAAATGTAATTTTCTCCAAGGTTTTATAAACTCAATGAGTGAAAAAGTCATGCATATTGATTTGCTGTTTATTATGCAATTGTTGGACTGGTATAATTATGAAAAATATTTGAACATGTCAGAAGCCACATTAATTTCATGGAAAATTATTTTTTCCTAAAAATGAATTTGAGGCAACTGGGATATTTAATGCACCAAGGAGGAAAACATTCAAAAACAATAACAGTTTATTTTACATGGAAATTCAGTACACAGAATATTGAAATTTTGCACACCTCTATCATTCTAATTTGCATCCAAAAACTGCCTCCACTTTTCTTCTTAACATTGGTGATAATGAAATAATTTACAGATATATTATGAATGGTTAAATATTATAAATAGAACTTTAAGAATCACCTAAAATAAAAGAAAGACTACTCTCTAAGCCTACTGAAAATGAAGTCCACATAAATTCTGTTACGATGAGTCAAACTGTTTTCCTGCTGTTTTAAATGATCTCAAATAGTTTTCTACTAGTGTTCCATAGCAAACAACAGTTGTAGTAGTGTTGGCTTTCAAATGACTTTCACTCTAGTGGCAGAGGTTGTTTTATGGCTTAGGTACACTCATATTTGACATAGTGCCCCAAGAGTAAAATAATAAACCATAGATGGCTAGGTACCATTTCTACTTAAAAAGTGAAGATCTATTATTTACTGATACATAGGATGTAGTCATAAATGTTTTCAACTGAAAAGGCTGTAAAAAATGTCTAGATTCTCTCTGAAAAAATAATATTTCCCATAGCAATTGTATCTTTCTTATATCTCTCTATACATGGGAGTGATTTCACATGGCTCCTTTAATATACAATATTCCATTTTTTTCAATATTCCATTTTTGAAGATGTGAAAACCAATTCTGATTTTCTTAAAGCAAATATTAACCTGGGTAGAATGTACTTCAGTCACTATTCTAAATGCTAAAAATATAAAAGGAACAAAGCAAACAATGATCACATGGAACTTTCTCTGAAGGGAAAGAAAATAATATTTCACCTCATGACTGTGTATTTTAAAATATTTTGCATTTTGAAATGTATTTTGGAGGTCTCCTGGGTGGCTCAGTCAGTTAAGCATCTGACTTCGGCTCAGGTCATGATCTCACGGCTTGTGGGTTCGAGGCCCGCGTAGGGCTCTGTGCTAACAGCTAGCTCAGAGCCTGGAGCCTGTTTCAGATTCTGTGTCTCCCTCTCTCTCTGACACTCCCCTGCTCATGCTGTGTGTCTCTCTCTCAAAAATAAAAACAAAACAGGGCGCCTAGATGGCTCAGTCGGTTAAGTGTCCGACTTCGGCTCAGGTCATGATCTCACAGCTTGTGTGTTTTAGCCCCGCGTCGGACTCTGTGCTTACAGCTCAGAGCCTGGAGCCTGTTTCGGATTCTGTGTCTCCCTCTCTCTCTGACTCTCTCCTGCTCACGCTGTCTCTCAGAAATAAATAAAATATTTAAAAAAATAAAATAAAAACAAAACATTAAAATATTTTTTTAAAAAGAAATGTATTTTGGTCCTGAAATGTACTCTGTGAGAATTTAATATGCTACTATAAATTGCCAAATCATGCAATTCTGTCTTACATCATTTTCAACCCTCTACTCCCGTCAGCTGTTGCCTTTAGTGGCCCATTTACAAACCACTGGCCCTCCTTTCATATACATCCATTCTTCTCACCATTCAATTTATTCTTTCCATCTTTCCATCCTTTTTGTCTCCACCTGTGAGAATCCCAGCCAACTTTTAGAGCAAGTATGATGTATGTACTTTAAATTACCTCATCCCTAAAATCCTCCCAATGACTCCAACTTGGCTTATTATTTCCTCCTGTGAACATTGATAGTAAAAATTAATAAAATAATTATTGTCTTTCTGATTAAAGTATCAAATTTAAACCATTAAAATATATATGAAATGGATTTAGAACATCATCGAATCTGACATCATTTTATAGCAGAGAAAATGGAGTCCTAGAGACTGAGTAATTTATTCATAGTTAAGCAAGTTACAAATGCAGAACTGGGTCTGAACCCCAGCACCTGATTGGCAGCAAAGTTATTTTTCCACTCTACCAAACTGCATGAGCTCATTTTGATTTTTTTTTCCTAGTCATTAGTCTATGTTTTAAAAAGATTAGATGAAAATTCCAAATGCTAATTTATGATACATTTGCCAAGGTTAGTTCATCTATTTAGAAAGCACAGTGTTTTATTTCTACTGTAGATCTCCCCTACACATCTGCCTCTCAATAACTTTTTGTGGCAATTTTTATCTGATTAACTATAAATTTTTTTCCATCAGTGCTTGTTAAGCTGCTGCTATTTCAAATTATCCATGTAAGAAATTTCCCTTAAAATCAATTATAATATTTAATTTTGCATAATTCTCTATTTTGTCTACCTTCATTATTTTCATTATTTTGTCTTCTAGGTCACTAACTTCTGTTTTTTTCAACCTGCTGTTCATCACATCAAGCCTGTTTCCAGTTTTTTGTATTGTATTCTTCATCTCTGATTGATGCTCTTTTAACACTTTTATCTCTGTGATAAGGACCTCAATGATGTCTTTAATTCTTTTCTCAAATCCAGTGAGTTTCATTATGATTATTGCTTTAAATGTTTCATAAGGCATGTTACTAATATTTGTTTGGCTTACATCTCTGACCATGGCCTTATCTTGTCCTTTCATTTGGGATAAATTCCTCCATCTTGGCATTTGTCTTCACCAAAAATTGCTAAACAAATTTAGTAATGTCACAGGAAACAAAATCAACAGACAGAAATCTGTTGCATTTCTATACAGAAATAATGAAAGAGAAGAAAGAGTATTTAAGGAGTCAATCCCATTTACAATCATACCAGGGCACCTGAGTGGTTCAGTCGGTTGAGTGCCCGCTTTGGCTCAGGTCATGATCTCACGGTTCATGAGTTCAAGCCCCGAATCGGGCTCTGTGCTGACAGCTCAGAGCCTGAAGCCTGTTTTCAGATTTTGTGTCTCCCTCTCTCTCTCTCAAAAATAATAATAAAACATTAAGAAAATAAATAAATAAATAAATAAATAAATAAATAAATACAATCATAACAAAACCAATAAGATACCTAGGAAGAAACCTAACCAAACAGGTGAAAGCCATGTATTGTGAAAAGTATAAAACGCTGAAGAAAGGAATTGAAGATGACACAAAGAAGTGGAAAGACATCCATGCTCATGGAATACATGAATAAATATTGTTAAAATGTTTATACTACCTAAAGCAATCTATACATTTAATGCAATCCCTATCAATATACCAAAAACATTTTCCACAGAACTACAACAAACAATTCTAGAATTTGTATGGAACCATAAAAGACCCCAAATAGCCAAAGCAACCTTATGAAAAAACCAGCAATTCTAGAGACATCACAATTCCAGACTTCAAGTTACATAAGAAAGCTGTAGTGACCAAGTCAGTATGGCACTGGCACAAATAAGGTTGGGAAAACTGGATAGCAACATGCAAAAAATGAAACTGGACCACTTTCTCACACCATTCACAAAAATAAATTCAAAATGGTTGAAAGACCTAAATGTGAGACTTGAACCCATAAGAATCCTAGAAAAGAACACCCGCAGTAACCTCTTTGACATTAGTCTTGGCAATTTCTTTCCAGATATGTCTCCTGGGGCAAGGGAAACAGAAGCAAAACTAAACTACTGGGGTTTCAGAGAAATAAAAAGTTTCTGCACAGCAAAGGGGTCAATTAACAAAACTAAAAGACAACCTATGGAATGAGAGAAGATATTTGCAAATTCCATATATGATAAAGGGTTAGAATCCAAAATGTATAAAGATCTTGTAAAAGTCAACACCCAAAAAGCAAATAGTCCAATTAATAAATGGGCAGAAGACATGAATAGACATGCTTCTAGTGAAGGCATACTGATGGCCAACAGAGAAGTGAGAAGAGTCTCAACATTACTGACCATCGGGGAAATACAAATAAAAAGCACAATGAGATGTCACCTCACACCTGTCAGAATGGCTAAAATTAACAACACAAGAAACAACAGGTACTAGTGAGGATGCAGAGAAAGTGGAACCCTCTTGAACTGTTGGTGGAAATGCAAACAGGTGCAGCCAGTGTGGAAAACAGTATGGAAGTTCCTCAAAAAGTTAAAAATAGAGCTACATTAGAATGCAGCAATTGCACTACTAGATATTTACCCAAAGAATACAAAAACACTAATGCAAAGGGATACCTGCACCCTGCACCGTAATGTTTACAGAAGCATTATCTACAACAGACAGATTATAGAAACATTCCAAATGCCCATTTACTGATGAATGGATAAAGAATAAATGGTATATATATGCAACGGAATATTACTCAATCATCAAAATGAATGAAATCTTGCCATTTGCAGTGACATGGATGCAGCAGGAGAGTATTATGCTATGTCAAATAAGTTAGTCTGAGAAAGACAAATGGCATATGACTTCACTTATGTGTGGAATTTAAGAAACAAAACAAATGTGCAAAGGGAAAGAAAGAGAGAGAGAGGTAAACAAACTATAAAGAATAAACTGATGATTACCAGAGGGGAGGTAGGTGGGGAGATGTGTAATATAAGTGATGGATATTAAAGATTGGATTATTTTGATGATCACTGTGTTGTATGGAAGTGCTGAATCACTATACTGTACACTTGAAAAAATATTACACTGTATGTTAACTAACTGGAATTTAAATAGAGCTTTTTAAAAAATAGCTTCAAATTAATGAACTTTGAGTAAAGCCAAAGTTCCCCATCAAAACATTTAAAGGTCTCTGGTGTCTGGGTGGCTCAGTCGGTTAAGCGTCCAACTTTCGCTCAGGTCATGATCTCGCGGATCATGGGTTCGAGCCCCACTTTGGGCTCTGTGCTGACAGCTAGCTCAGAGCCTGGAGCCTGCTTCGGATTCTGTGTCTCCCTCTCTCTCTGACCCTTGCCTGCTCATGCTGTCTCTCTCTCTCTGTCTCTGTCTCTGTCTCTCTCAGAAATAAATAAAACATTAAAAAATTTTTTTCAAACATTTAAAGGCCTCAATAGAACAAAGATTGACCTTTCCTGAGCAACCTGACTACCTTTGGACTTTGAACTCCAACTCATTCCTGATTCTGAAGCTTGCTGGCAAACTCCATCAATTTTTTCTTCCATCAGATTTTGGATTCACCAGGTCTCCACAACTGTGTAAGCCAATTCCTTAAAGTAAATCCCTCTATATTCATATTAAAAAAAAAAAAAAAGCAGCAGCAACACTAAAAAAACAACATCAATGACAAAACCAGAATGATAATAGTTTTGGAACATGCAGTTCTTAAAGAAGAAAACAAGTAAGCTAAGGGAAAGTGAAATTACAGACGGTTTTACCAAGTATGTCAGGTATTCTAATGACTATATCAAAAACTGTAAATTAGCCTTAGGCTTACTGTTTTTTTTTAATTTTTTAGTCTGAAAGAAGTTTGAAATATTATTGTTAGTAAAATTTGTGTGTTCTATCTTAAGCATGTTAGCTTGTTAATATAGTAGTTGCAAAAATACACTTAAGCTATTATTTATGTAGGCATCAAATATAATTTTAACCAAAAAAGATTCAAATATAAACCTTTGTTTTATCAACTTTAAATCATGCAAAAAATATCAACAAGGAAATGCCATAGTACAGAGAAACATATTAAAAGCACCTAATTTGGGGAAATAAACAAAGTATCTTTTTTTAAATTTTTTATTTTTTTAATGTTTTCATTTGTTTTTGAGAGAGAGAGGCAGAGTACGGGCCAGAGAGGAGCACAGAGAGAGGGAGACAGAGAATCTGAAGCCAGCTCCAGGCTCTGAGCAGTCAGCACAGAGCTTGACACGGGGCTCGAACTCATGGACCACAAAATCATGACTTGAGCCAAAGTAGGACACTAAACGGACTGAACCACTCAGGTGCCCCATCAGCATGTCTTTTTAAAAAATCTTTATCATACTCAAATATTTTATAATATCATGGTTTTTGTGAGCTAGATTAAATCTACTAACTTTTTAAATATTTGTAACAGTTTTATTGAGGTAAAATTGCTATACAGTAAATTGCACATATTTAACCTACACAATTTCATTAGCTTTGGAATATGTATACATCCCTAAAAGGAAGAACCCAATGAAGTTGTGGACATGCCCATCACCTAAAAAAAAAAAAAAAAACCTCTGCTTTTTCCCATACCTAAACTGCTGCTAACTACTGTTTTCTGCCTTGAGTCACTATAGGTTAGTTTGCATTTTCTACAATTTTTGTAAATTGCTGTCTTTTTGTAGGTAGGTTCTTTCACTCAGCATTGTTGAAATTCAGCCATATTTTACTTGTATCATTAATTAATTTATTTTTATTGTCAAGTAGTATCCTATCATAGTGATTATCAATGTGTGTTTAACCATTCACTTGTTAATGGATATTTTGAGTGACTTAACTTTTTGGACTATTACAAGTAAAGCTGCTATGAATATTCCTATGCAAATCTTTGTATAGACATAAATTTCTTTTATTTTAGGTATATACTCAAGAGTGGAATTTCTAGATCATATAATTGGTGTATAATTACATTTAAAGAAACTTCCAAACTGTTTACCTAAGTGGTACCATTTACATTTCAACCAGAAATGCTCCAGTTTCTCCACATCCTTACCAATACTTTGGTCAATAATCGGTCAGTATGATCAGTTTTTAAAATTTGAGGCATTGTAACTGGTGTGTAAAAAGAATATTAATTTGCATTTTCTTCATGACTAATGATACTGACCATCTTCTCGTGTGCTTCTTTGCCATCTATATAATATCTTTAGTGGACTTTCTGTCCGAATCCACTGCCTAACTTTAATTGGGGTGAAACCATTTTTATTTTTCAGTTTTGAGAGTTCTATAATTTCTGAATCCGTGTCCTTTATCAGATAGATAAATGTTTTGCATTTTTTTCTTATACAATGACTTTTCTTTTTATTCTCTTAAAAGTGTCTTATTAAGAGATTTTTAATTTTAATGAGGTCAATTTAATAAATTTTTTATTTTACAGGTCATGCTTCTGATGTCATATTTAATGACATTGCCTAATCCAAGGTCACACATATTTCCTCCTGTTTTTTCCTAGAATATTTATGGTGTTTGGTGTTATATTTAAGTCCAAAATCTATTTTCTTCTGTCTATAACTTTGAGTTGGTTTTCATATATTGTGCAAGTTATGGATTCACATTCATTTTAATGCACATAAATATCTATATTTTCAGCACAATTTATTGAAAATACTATTATTTCTCTTTGGAATTATTTTACACCTTTGTCAAAATTAATTTCACTATGGTGGCGTGTTAAATATCAGTTAGCTCAAGGCAGTTGATAATGATATTCAAGTAGACTATGTCCTTTCTGACTTTCACTATTTATTATATCAATTAATGAAAGAAGATTATTGAAATCCCACATTAAAAATTTCAATTTGTTTATATCTCTCTGCGGTTCTATTAGTTTTTTCTTCTTATGTTTTGAAGGTATGCTACTGAGTGCATATACATGTAAAGAATATTATGTCCTCTGGATGAATTGCTGCATTTATTATAATGAAATATATTTGTCTCTGTTACTATTATTTTGCTCTTGAGTCTATTTTTTGATGATATTAAAATAGTTTTTACAAGATGTTTTGCCTATTATTTTATGGTATGTGATTTTCTATCATTTTACTTTTAATCTACTTGCATCTTTATATTTAAAATGCATTTTTTGGATATAGTACACAGTAGCTTTTTTTTTTTATCAAATCTTACAATCTTTTCATTACTACTGAGGTAATTAGACCCATTACATTTAATGTGATTATTGATATGTTTAGGATTAATTGAATAATTTTGCTATTTTTATTTGTTCCATGTTATTCTTGTTTTAATTTTCTGCCTTTTTAAAGATTGAACATTTTATCATTCAACTTATTTCCTTTTTTGTTTTTTTTAGATATTTTTTAAAAATTATTAGTTTAGTGTTTGCTTTAGGATCAAATCTATATATCTTTAAAGTATCACAGATTACCTTCAAGTAATATTATACTACTTCACATAGAACATAAAATCTTTGTAAAATATATTTCCATTTTGGTCACTATTTCTATTACTCTTCATTCCTATGTGTTCATTGATATTTTTATCTCCTTTAATTTTTTTGTTCTCTAAAGACTTTCTTTAACATTCTTGTAATGCAAGTCTGTTGGTGATAAATTCTTTCAGCTTTTGTATGTCAGGACTATATATTGCCTTCAATTTTGAAAATATTTTCACTGGGGGTGCCTGGGTGGCTTAGTTGGTTAAGCGTCTGACTTTTGCTTAGGTCATGATCTTGCGGTTCATGGGTTCGAGCCCTGCGTCGGGCTCTGTGCTGACTGCCACCTCAGAGCCTGGAGCCTATTTCGGAGTCTGTGTCTCCCTCTCTCTCTGACCCTCCCCTGCTCACGCTGTCTCTCTATCTCTCTCCTAGAAATAAAAAATAAAAATAAAAAAAATAAAAAAAGAAAATATTTTTACTGGCAGCCTGTGTGGCTCAGTTGGTTAAACATCTGACTTCAGCTCAAATCATCTCACAGTTCGTGGGTTAGAGCCCTGCTGAAGCCTGCTTTAGATTCTGTGTCTCCCTCTCTCTCTGCTCCTCCCCAACTCATGCTCTGTCTCTCTCTCTCTCTCAGAAATAAATAAGCATTAAAAAACTATTTTCACTGGCTATAAAATTCTATGTTGACTTTTTTCCAGAACTTTCAAGATGTTTCCCCACCAGTTTCTCACTTGCATTGTCTCAGACAAGAAGTCTGCTGTCAGCTTTATATAATGTGTCTCATTTGTCTATTTTTAATCTTTTATCATAGTTTTGAGAAATTTGTATATAAATATATTTTTTTAATTTTAAAGAGAGAAAATGTGTATACACATGAAGAGCGTAGAGGGTCAGAGAGAGAGAGAGAGAGTAAGAGGATCCGAAGCAGACTCCATGCTCAGCACCGAGACCCACATGTGGCTTGATCACATGGCCCTAGGATCATGACTTGAGCCAAAATCAAGAGCTAGATGCTCAACGAATTGTGCCACATGGGTGCTCCAATAAATTTGCTTATGATGAGCCTTTTTATTGTTATTAAATAATAGTCGACACACAATGTTACATTAGTTTCAGGTGGACAACAAAGTGATTAAACATCTCTATACGTTAGTGTGTACTCACCACAGTGTAGCTAGCATTTGTCACCATACAACATTATTACAGTATCATTGACTATATTCTCTATGTTGTATCTTTTACTCCTAGAACGTATTCAATCCATAATTGAAAGCCTGTATCTCCCATTCTCTTTCATCCATTATTTTTTGCATCCCCCCTCATTTTCTTTCCTGTGGCAACAATCAACTCTGTATTTATATGTCTCATTCTGCTTTTTGTTCATTTTTTAATTCATTTATTTTTTCTCCTTTTAGATTCCACATAAGACTGAAAACCTATTGTTTTTGTCTTTCACAGTCTGGCTTATGTCACTTAGCATTATATGCTCTTGGCTCATCCATGTTACTGCAAATGGCAAGATCACATTCTTTTATATGTTCAAGTACTATTCTAGTGTGTGTGTGTGTGTGTGTGTGTGTGTGTGCATGTGTGTGTGTCACATCTCCTTTTCCATTCATCTATCAATGGATACTTAGATTAATTCCATATCTTGACTATTGTAAATAATGCTGCATGTAAACATAGGTGTGCATATGTCTATTCAAAATATTATTTTAATTTTCTTTGGGGAGATATCCAGAATTGGGATTGCTGGATCATATGGTATTTTAATTTTTAACTTTTTGAGGAAACGTAATACTGTTTTCCACAGTGGTTCTACCAGTTTACTTTATCACTAATAGTGCAAGGGAATTCCTTTTTCTCCATATCTTTTCCAGCACTTGTTGTTTCTTGTCTTTTTGATTTTAGCCATTCTAACAGATGTAAAGGGATATGTCATTGTAGTTTTGATTTGTATTTCCCCGATTATTAGTGACATTGCATATCTTTTCATTTGTCTGTTGATGATTGGTATGGCTTTTTTTGAAAATGTCTTTTGAGATCCTCTACCCATTTTTTAAATTTTTTTTAATGTTTTATTTATTTCTAGGAGAGAGAGAGAGAGAGAGCGTGAGCAGGGGAGGGTCAGACAGAGAGGGAGTCACAGACTGAAACAGGCTTCAGGCTCTGAGCTGGCAGTCAGCACAGAGCTCGACGCGGGGCTCGAACCCACGAACCGCGAGATCATGACCTAAGCGAAAGTCGGACGCTTAACCGACGAAGCCACCCAGGCGCCCCAATCCTCTACCCATTTTTAAACTTTTTTTTAGTTTATTGTCAACTTGGTTTCCATATAACACCCAGTGTGCCTCCCAACAAGTGCCCTCCTCCATGCCCATCACCCCATCCCCCACTCCCCAACCCATATGCCCTCAGTTTGTTCTCGGCATTCAAGAGTCTCTCATGGTTTGCCTCTCTCCCTCTCCCCCACTGTTTTTCCCCTTCTTCTTCCCCATGGTCCCTGGTTAAGTTTCTCCTAATCTTCCTATACGTGCAGACATATGGTATTCGTCCTTCTCTTCCTGACTTATTTCCCTCAGCATAACACCCTCAAGGTCCATCCATGTTGCTACACATGGCCAGATTTCATTCTTTCTCACTTCCATGTAGTATTCCATTGTATAGATAAGCCACATCTTCTTGATCCATTCATCAGTTGATGGACACTTAGGCTCTTTCCATGTTTTGGCCAATGTTGAGAGTGCTGCTATGAACATTGGGGTCCATGTGCCCCTATGCATCATCACTCCTGTATTCCTTGGGTAAATTCCTAGCAGTGCTATTGCTGGGTCAGAGGAGTTCTATTGTTAATTTTTTGAGGAACCTCCACACTCTTTTCCAGAGGGGCTGAAAAAACACCAGTTTACATTTTCACCAACAATGTAGGAGAGTGTTCGTTTCTCCACATCCTTGCCAGAATCTATAGTCTCCTGATTTGTTCATGTTAGCCACTCTGACTGGCATGAGATGCCGGTATCTCAGTGTGGTTTTGATTTTTATTTCCCTAATGATGAGGGACGCTGAGTATCATTTCATATGTCTGTTGGCCATCTGGATGTCCTCGTTGAAGAAGTGTCTCTTCATGTCTTCTGCCCATTTCATCACCGTATTACTTGCTTTTAGGGTGTGGAGTTTGGTGAGTTCCTTTGGATACAAGTACTTTATCTGATATGTCATTTGCAACTATCTTTTCCCATTCCATTGGTTGCCTATTAGTTTTCTTCATTATTTCCTTTGCCATATAGAAGTGCTTTATCTTAATGAGGTCCCAATAGTGCATTTTTGTACTTGATTTGCTTGCTTCGGGGATGTATGAAGTAAGAAATTGCTGCATTTGAGGTCAAGAAGGTTGTTTCCTCCTTTCTCCTCTAAGGTTTTAATGGTTTCCTGTTTCACATTCAGGTCCTTCATCCATTTTGAGTTTATTTTTGTGTATGCTGTGAGAAAGTGATCTAGTTTCATTTTTTTGCAAGTTTGCTCTACAATTCTTCCAGCACCTTCTGTTAAAGAGGTTATCTTTTTTTTCCATTGAACACTCTTTTCTGCTTTGTCAAAGATTAATTATCATCCATTTGTGAGTCCAATTCTGAGTTCTCTATTTTTTCCATTCATCCATGTGTCCTTTTTTGTTTCAATACCATACTATTTTGATGATTACACTTTGTAGTAGAGGGTAAAGTCTGGGATTTTGATGCCTTCCATTTTGTATTTTCTTCTTCAATGTTACTTTGGCTATTCAGGGACTTTTGTGGTTCGATACAAGTTTTAGGATTTTTTGTTCTAGATTTGAGAAGAATGCTGGTACAATTTTGATTGAGATTACATTGAATATGTAGATAACTTTTGGTAGAATTGACATTTTGACAATATTTATTCTTCCGATACATAAGCATGGTGTTTTTCCATTTCTTTGAGTCTTCTTCAATACCCTTCATTAAGTTTTCTATAGTTTTCGTCACACAGATTTTTTTACCTCTTTCGTTAGGTTTATTCATAGGAATTTTATGGTTTTTTGTGCTATTGTGAATGGGATCAATTTCTTGATATCTCTTTCTTTTGCTTTATTGTTAGTGTACAAAAATGTAATCCATTTCTGTACGTTGATTTGTATCTTGCGACTTTGCTGAATTCATGGATCAGCTCTAGTAGGTTTCTGGTGGAGTCTGTCGGGCTTTCCATTTAGAGTATCATGTCATCTGCGAAAAGTGAGAGTTTGACTTCTTCTTGGCCAATTCTGATGCCTTTTATTTCCTTTTGTTTTCTGCTTTCTGATGCTAGGACGTCCTGCACTATGTTAAACAACAGTGGTGAGAGTGGACATCGCTGTCGTGTTCCTGATCTCAGGGGGAAAACTCTCAGTTTTTCCCCATTGAGGATCATATTAGCAGTGGGCTTCTTATGAATGGTTTTTATGATGTTTAAGTAAGGTCCCCCTATCCCAACATTCTCGAGGGTCTTTAAAAGAAAGGATGCTTTATTTTGTCAAATACCTTTCTGCATCTATCAACAGGATCATATGGTTTTTATATTTTCTTTTGTTAATGTGATGTATAACACTGATTGTTTTGTGAATATTGAACCACCCCTGCAACCCAGGAATGAATCCCACTTGATCATGGTGTATAATTCTTTTTGTATGATATTGAGTTAGATTAGCAAGTATCTTGTTGAGGATTTTTGCATCTGTATTCATCAAGAATATAGTCCTGTCATTCTCTTTTTTTGCCTGGTCTCTGTCTCATTTGGAAATTAAAGTGATCCTGGCTTCATAGAATGAGTCTGGAAGTTTTTCTTCCATTTCTATTATTTGGAACAGTTTGAGAAGAATGGGCATTAACTCTGATTTAAATGTCTGATAGAATTCCCCAGGGAAGCTGTCTGGCCTAGGGCTCTTATCTGTTGGGATATTTTTGATAACTGATTCAATTTCTTCACTAGTTATGGGTCTGTTCAGATTTTCTATCTCTTCTCATGTGAATTTTGGTAGTGAGTGTGTGTTTAGGAATTCGTCCATTTCTTCTAAGTTGTCCATTTTGTGGGCATTAATTTTTCATAGTATTCCCTGATAATTGTTTGTATTTCTTAGGGGTTGGTTGTTTTAAATCCATTTTCATTTTGATTTTGTCTATTTGGGTGCTCTTTATTCTCTTTTTGAGAAGCCTGACTAGAGGTTTATCAATTCTGTTTATTTTTTCAAGAAACAACTCTTGGTGTCATTGTTCTGTTCAAATGTTTTTTTTTTTTAATTCTATATTGTTTTTTTTCTTCCCTAGTCTTTCTTTCTTTGTTTCTTTCTTTGTTTCTTTCTTTGTTTCTTTGTTTCTTTCTTTCTTTCTGTCTGTCTGTCTGTCTGTCTGTCTTCTTTTGCTTGGATTGGTGTGCTCTTGCTGCTCTGCTTCTACTTCCTTTTGGTGCACTTTTAGATTTTGTATTTGCGCTTTCTCTTATTTCTTGAAATAACTCTGGATTGAAATGAACTTTCCTCTTAGGACTGCCTTTACTGCATCCCAAAGAGTTGGAAGGTTGTATTTTCATTTTCATCTGTTTCCATATATTTTTCATTTTTTCTCTAATTTCCTGATTGGCCCATTCATTCTTTAATAGGATGTTCTTTAACCTCTATGTTTTTGGAGGTTTTCCAGATTTTTTCCTGTGGTTCATTTCAAGATTCATAGCCTTGTGATCTGAAAGTGTCCATGATATGACCTCAATTATTTTATATTTATTGAGGGCTGCTTTACTACCCAATATGTGATCTATCTTAGAGAATGTGCCCTACACACTTGAGAAGAAAGTGAAATTCATAGCCTCAGGATGTAGAGTTCTAAATCTGTCAAGTCCATCAGGTTCAATGTGTCCTTCATGGCCATTGTTTATTTAGTGATTTTTCTGTCAGGTTGATCTATCCATTGCTGTAAGTAGAGTATTAAAGTCACCTGCAATTAGCACATTCTTATCAATATGATTACTTATGTTTGTGATTAATCGTTTTATGTATTTGGGTGCTCCTGAATTTGGTGTGTAGACATTTATGATTGTTCGCTCTTCCTGATAAATAGATCGTGTAATTATTATATAATGCCCTTCTTCCTTCCTTGTTACTGCCTTTATTTTAAAGTGCAGTTAGTCTGATATAAGTACGGTTACTCCAACTTTCTTTTGACTTCTTGTAGCATGATAGATATTTCTCTATCCCCTTAATTTCAATCTGAAGGTGTCCTCAGGTCTAAAATGAGTTTCTTGTAGACAGCAAATAGATGGATCTTGTTTTTTTTCTTTTAATCCATTCTACTACCCTATGCCTTTTGATTGAAGCATTCAGCCCATTAACATTCAGTGTTATTATTGAAATATATGGGTTTATAGTCATTGTGTCCTTTGTAGGATTCATGCTTGTAGTTGTGTCTCTGGTACATTGAGATCCTTGCAACATTTCCCTCAGAAAGTCCCCCTTAAGATTTCTGGTAGGGCTGGTTTAGTGATGACGAATTCTTTCAATTTTTGTTTATTTGGGAAAACATTTATTTCTCCTTCTATTCTGAATCACAGGCTTGCTGGATAGAGGATTCTTGGCTGCATATTTTTTCTGTTCATCACATTGAAGATTTCCTGCCATTACTTTCTGGCCTGCCAAGTTTCACTAGATAGGTCTCAAACTATTCTGTTAGGTCTCCCTTTATATGTTAGGGCCCTTTTATCCCTATATGCTTTCAGAATTGTCTCTTTGTCCTTACATTTTTGCCAGTTTTCCTATGATATATGGAGCAGAATATCAGTTCAAGTTAAGTCTGAGGGGAGTTCTCTGTGCCTCTTTGATTTTAATGCCTGTTTACTTCCCCAGGTTGGGGAAGTTCTTGGCTATAATTGTTTAAGTATCCCTTGATCCCCTTTCTCCCTCTCTTCTTCTTCTAAGAATTCTATAATATGGATATTATTCCATTTGATTGCATTCCTCAGTTGTCGAACTCTCCTTTTGTGCTCCTGGATCAATTTATCTCTCTTTTTCTGCCTTCCTCTTTTTGTATAATTGTGTCCTCTAATTCTCCTATTCTCCTCTCTGTCTCTTCAGTCCGTGTAGTGGCCACCTCCATTTTATTATACATCTCATTTGTAGCATTTTTTAATTAATCACAACTATTTTTAAGGTCCATTTTCTTTGTAGCGATAGCTTCTCTGATGTCTTCCTTGCCTTTTTTAAGCCTAGTGATTAATTTTATGACTATTGTTCTAAATTCTTGTTCAGTTATGTTACTTATATCTGTTTTGACCAATCTTTAGCTGTCGCTTCTTCCTGCAATTTCTTTAGAGGAGTGTTCTTCCATTTCATCATTTTGGCTTGCTTTCTGTCTCTTGTTAGTTTTAAAAGCTTGTTATGGACTCTCCACTTGCGAGTACTGCTGTATTAAAGGAGGCTTATTGACTGTCCAGGACCTGTCTGTGCAGGTAGTGTTCTTTTAATGGTGTCTTTCTTTCTCTTATTGAGACTTTGGTTATTTTATTTCCTTACTCCTAGTGATATTTGGGACTCTACCCTGTGTACTTTAGCTTGTTTCTTGAGGTAGCCCTATGAGGCTGTCCTTTTAGTGGACTCTCTTTTCCTCACAGCCTCTTGTGGTTCAGAGTCTTTGCTTCAGCCCTTCTTTGTTTGAAAGATGTAGGCAGGAGATGTGGAACTCCCTACCTCTTTGCCATCTTGCCGCCAATCCTCGCCCCCCCCCCGGTAAAAAAAAAAAAAAAAAGACTGTTTTTCTTTTTTAAGATTGCTTTGTCTATTCAGGGTGTTTTGTGGTTCTATAGTTTATTCTGGTTCTGTGAAAAATGCTCTTGGTATTTTCAAAACGATTGCATTAAAGGTAGATTGCTTTGTGAGGTATAGACATATTAACAGTATTTGTTCTTCCAATACATAAGTATAGAATATCTTTCTATTTTTGTGTCATCTTCAATTTGTTTCATTAGTGTTTTATAATCTTCTGAATACATGTGTTTCACCTCTTTGGTTAGGTAATTCTTAGGTATCTTAATATTCTGGTGCAATTATAACTGGGATTATTTTCTTAATTTATCTTTCTTCTGCTAAATCACTGGTATATATAAATGTTACAGATTTCTGTACATTGATTTTGTATCCTATGACATTACTGAATCGTTGATCAATTCTCTGAGTGTGTAAGGTGTGTGTTTGTCTGTGTGTGTCTGTCTGTCTGTGGAGTCTTTTGGGTTTTGTATATATAGTATTATGTTTTCTGCAAATAGTGAAAATTTCAATTTTCCTTACCGTTTTGGATTCTTTTTCTTTCCTTTTGTTTTCTCATTGCTGTGGCTAGGACTTCCAGTACTGTGTTGAATACAAGTGGAAGAATGGACATCTTGTCTTGCTCCTGACTGAGAAGGAAAAGCTCCCAGTTTTTCCCCATAGAGGATGTTAGCTGTGGGTTTTTCATATAAATTTATTATGTTGAGGAATATTCCTTCAAAGCCTGTTTTTTTTGAAGGTTTTTATCATGCTATGATTTTGTACCTTTTAAAATTATTTATATGCATCTATTTAAATGATCAAATGGTTCTTTTTTTTTAATGTTTTATTTATTTCTAGGAGAGAGAGAGAGAGACAGCGTGAGCAGGGGAGGGTCAGAGAGAGAGGGAGTCACAGACTGAAACAGGCTCCAGGCTCTAAGCTGGCAGTCAGCACAGAGCCCGACGCAGGGCTCGAACCCACTAACTGCGAGATCATGACCCAAGCGAAAGTCGGACGCTTAACCGACTAAGCCACCCAGGCGCCCCTAAATGATCAAATGGTTCTTATCCTTTCTCATATTGATGCAATGTATCACATTGATTGATTTGTGAATATTGCAGTCCAGTAACAAATCCCACTTTGTTGTGGCCAATGATTTTTTAATGTATTGTTGGATTTGTTTTGCTGTATTTTGTTGAGGGTTTTTAGAATCTTTGTTCATCAGGGATACTTGCCTGTAGTTGTATTTTTGTAGTGGAGTCCTTATCTGGTTTTGGTCTCAAGGTGATGCAGGCCTCATAGAATTAAGTTTGGAAAATTTCCTTCCTTTTTAAAAATTGTTTTGGAATAGTTTAAAAAGAATAAGTAATAATTCTTCATTAAGTGTTTGGTAGAATTTTCCTGTGAAGACATCTAGTCCTAGACTTTTATTTGTTGGCAAGTTTTTGATTACTGATTTAATTTCATTGCTAGTAATTGGTCTGCTCATTTTTTAAATATCTTCCTCTTTCATTTTTCATAGTTTATATATTTCTAGGAATTTTTCCATTTCTCCTAGGCTGTCCATTTTGTTGACATGTTGTTTTTCATAATATCATCTTCTGATTGTTTGTATTTCTGTGGTGTTGGTTGTTATTTCTTCTCTCTCATTTGTGATTTTATTTTTTTGATAACTTTCTCTTTTTTTCCTGATAAGTCCAGCTAGATGTTTATCAATTTTATTGACTTTGGAACGAACCAACTCCTGGTTTCATTGTTCTCTTCTATTATTTTTAGCTGGTATTCTATTTATTTCTTCTGTAGTCTTTATTATTTCCTACCTTCTGCTGGTTTTAGGCTTTGGTTTTTGTTCTTTTTCCAGCTCCTTTAGGTGTCACATTAGATAATTTGAGAATTTTCTTGCTTCTTGAGGTAGATCTATATTTCCATAAGGTTTCCTCTTTGAGCTGCTATTGCTGCATTCCAAACGTTTTAAAACATTATGTTAGGATTTTCATTTGTTTCCATGTACTGATTTATTTATTTATTTTTACTTCCTGGTTAACTTATTGTTTAATAGAATGCTACTTAAGTTCCAATTATTTGTAGTCTTCCCACATTTCTTTCCTTGTGGTTGAATTCTAGTTTCATAGCGCTGTGTTCAGAAAACATGTATGGTATGACTTTGATATTGATTTATTGAGGCCTGTCTTGTGACTTAATATGTGAACTCTTCTGGGGGATGTTTTGTGAGTACTTAAAAAGAATGTGTATTCTGCTGTTTTAGGATGGAGTATTCTGAATATATCTGTGAAATCCATCTTTTGCAGTGTATCATTCAATTCCATTCTTTCCTTGCTGATTTTCTGTTTGATCTGTCCATCGATGTCAGCAGGTTGTTAGAATCTCCTATTATTATATTATTATTAATCAGTTCCTTTATGTTTGCTATTAAATATTTTATGCACTTAGGTGCTCCTATTTTGAGTGCATAATATTTGCAATTGTTATATCTTCTTGTTGGACTCTCTCCTTTATTATTATGTCCTTTTTGTCTTTTGTTACAGTCTTCGTTGTAAAGACTATTTTTGGTCCAAACTAAGCATTGCTACTCTGGCTTTCTTTTAACACTCATTTTCATGACAGATCTTTCTCCATCCCCTCACTTTCTTTTTTTTTTTTTAATTTACTTATATTTTAATTTTTTATTTTATTTTATTTTATTTTTACAAATAGTTTATTGTCAAGTTGGTTTCCATATATCACCCAGG
>NW_024082638.1:91226-132937 GCF_003009895.1 Hyaena hyaena
CTCCCTCTCCCCCACTATTGCCCCCCTTCTTCTCCCCCATGGTCCTCCATTAAGTTCCTCCTAATCCTCCTATACCTGCAAACATATGGTATTTGTCCTTCTCTGCCTGACTTATTTCGCTCAGCATAACACCCTCAAGGTCCATCCATGTTGCTACACATGGCCAGATTTCATTCTTTCTCACTGCCATGTAGTATTCCATCATATAGATAAACCACATCTTCTTGATCTATTCATCCGTTGATGGACACTTAGGCTCTTTCCATGTTTTGGCTATTGTTGAGAGTGCTGCTATGAACATTGGGGTACATGTGCTCCTATGCCTCAGCATTTCTGTATCCCTTGGGTAAATTCCTAGCAGTGCTATTGCTGAGTCATAGGGGAGTTCTAGTGTTAATTATTTGAGGAAGCTCCACACTGTTTTCCAGAGGGGCTGCACCAGTTTACATTCCCACCAACAGTGTAGGAGGATGCCCGTTTCTCCACATCCTCGACAGCATCTAGAATCCTCTGATTTGCTCATTTTAGTCACTCTGACTGGCATGAGGTGGTATCTCAGTGTGGTTTTGATTTGTATTTCCCTGATGAGGAGGGATGCTGAGCATTGTTTCACGTGTATGTTGGCCATCTGGTCCATCCCCTTTCAATCTTCCATTGTCTTTAGGTCTAAAATGAGTGTTTATCAGGCAGTATATAGAGAGGTCTTTTTTCACCCATTCTGTCCACTTATGTCTTTTTTTTCACCCTATGTCTTCTGATTTGAACATTTAAACCATTTATATTCAAAGTAATTATTGATATGTATTTTATTTTCTTTTTCTAATTTGTTTTGTTGTTGTTTCTGAAAATTTTCTTTTATCTGTTTATGTCTTTCTTTCTTTTATGGTTTGCTGGTGTTCCTTAATGATATCTTTGGATTTCTTTTTCTTTTTTTCTTTGCATATTTATTAGTGATTTTTGATATGTGGTTACCATTAGGTCCATATATATAACTTTCTTTGCATATAGTCATTATTTTAACTTGATGGCCACTTAAATTTATTTATTTATTTAAAAAATTTTTTTAAATGTTTTATTAATTTCTAGGAGAGAGAGAGAGACAGCGTGAGCAGAAGAGGGTCAGAGAGAGAGGGAGTCACAGACCGAAATAGGCTCCAGGCTCTGAGCTGGCAGTCAGCACAGAGCCCGACGCGGGTCTCGAACCCACAAACCGCGAAATCATGACCTAAGCGAAAGTCGGATGCTTAGCCAACTAAGCCACCCAGGTGCCCCATGGCCAATTAAATTTAAACCTATTCTTCACACTTCTCCTCCCCATATTTTAGGTATATGGTGCCGTAATTTACATAATTTTATTTTGTGAGTTCCTTGCTTATTTTTCACAGAAATGTTCGTTTTTGTTGTGTTTTTGTTTTCTACTTTCATACTATCATTTTTTTATCTCTCCTTTCTATTCAATGAGTCACCTTTAATATTTCTTGCAGGGCTAGTTTAATGGTCATGAACTCTTTTAGTTTTGATTGTCTGGGGAATCTTTTATCTCATCTTCTATTCTGAATGATAGCCTTGCTGGATAGAACATTATTGGCTGAAGATTTTTCTCACTCAGTACTTTTAATGTATCATGTCACTCCTTGGTCGCTTGCTAAGTTTCTGCTGAAAAAGCTGCTGATAGCTTTATGAGTTTTCCCTTTCATGTTACTGTCTTCTTTTTTCTTGCTGCTTTAAATTTTTTTTCTTTATCTCTAATTTTACCAATGTAATTACAATTAGGAATACACTGTTTCTGATTTTGTTGGAGGTTCTTTGAACCTTCTGAATCTGGATATCTGTTTCCATACAAGCAATTTTCAGGGAATATTATGAAAAAATATAGACCAAGAAAGTGGACTGCCTAGAAGAAATGAACATATTCCTAAATACCCACATACTACCAAAATTCAAACAGGAAGAGATAGAAAATCTGAACAGACTCATAACTAGTGAAGAAATGTAATAGATTATCAAAAATCTCCCAACAAAAATGAGCCTAGGGCCAAATGGCTTCCTGGGGGAATTCTACCAGACACTTAATTCAGAGTTTATGCCCATTTTTCTCAAGCTATTCCAAAGAATATAAATGGAAGGAAAATTTCCGGGACTCTTTTACGAAGCCAGCATCACGTTGATTCTCAAACCAGACAGAGACCCAGCCAAAATAAAGAGAACTACAGGCCAAATCCCTAATAAATATGGATGCAAAAATCTTCAAAAAGATATTAGCAAATCTAATTTTACAGCATATAAAAAGAATTATCCACCCTGATCATGTGAGATTCATTCCTGGGTTGCAGGGCTGGTTCAATATTCACAAGCCACTCAATGTGATACATCATATTAACAGAAGAAAAGATAAGAACCATATGATCCTATCAATGGATTCAGAAAAAGTGTTTGACAAAATATGGCGTCCCTTCTTAAAAATAAAATCCCTCGAGAAAGTTGAGGTAGAAGGAACATACTGAAATATCATAAAAGCCATTTATGAAAAGCCCACAGCTAACATTATCCTCAAAAGCTCGTAGCATTTCCCCTGAGATCAGGAACACGACAGGGATGCCCACTCTCACCACTGTTGTTTAACATAGTGTTGGATGTCCTAGCATCAGCAATCAGACAACAAAAGGAAATAAAAGGCTTCAGAATTGGCAAAGAAGAAGTCAAACATTCACTTTTCCTAGACGACATGATACTATACATGGAAAACCGACAGATTCCACCAAAAGTTAGCTAGAACTGATCCATGAGTTCAGCTAAGTCACAGGGTACAAAATCAATGTACAGAATTCGGTTTAATTTTTGTACATCAATAATGAAAGAACAGAAAGAGAAGTCAAGAATCTTGTCCTAGTCACAATTGCACAAAAACTATAAAATACCTAGGAATAAACCTAACGAATGATGTAAAATATCTGTATGCTGAAAAGTATAGAAAACTTATGAAGGAAATTGAAGAAGACACAAAGAAATGAAAATAATATTCCATGATCATGGATTGGAAGAATAAATATTGTTAAAATATCAATACTACCTAAAGCAATCTACACATTCAATACAATCCCAATCAAAATTGTACCAGCATTCTTCTCAAAACTATCCTAAAATTTGTATGGAACCGCAAATGACACCGAATAGCCAAAGTAATATTGAAGAAGAAAACCAAAACAGGAGGCATCACCATCCCAGACTTTAGCCTCTACTACAAAGCTGTAATAATCAAGACAGTATGGTACCGGCACAAAAACAGACTCATAGACCAATGGAATAGAATAGAGAACTCAGAATTGGACCCATAAATGGATGGCTAATTACTCTTTGACAAAGCAGGAAAAGGTATGTAAAGGAAAAAGACAGCCTCTTTAACAGATGGTGCTGGGAGAACTGGACAGCAACATGCACAAGAATGAAACTAGACTGCTTCTTATACCATATACAAGGATAAACTCAGAATGTATGAAGGACCTGAATGTGAGACAGGAAACCATAAAACCTTAGAGGAGAAAGCAGGAAACAACTTCCTTGACCTCAACCGCAGCAATTTCTTACTCGACACATCTTCAAATGCAAGGGAATCAAGAGCAAAAATGAATGATTGGGACCTAATTACGATTAAAAGCTTCTGCACATCAAAGGAAACAATAAACAAACCTTATAGGGAACTTCCATAATGGGAAAAGATAGTTGCAAATGACATATCAGATAAAGAGGTAATATACAAAATCTGTAAGGAACTCACCAAACTCCACACCCGAAAAACAGATAATCCAATGATGAAATGAGCAGAAGTCATGAACAGACACTTCTCCAAAAAGGACATCCAGATGGCCAACAGGCACATGAAACGATGCTCAGCATCCCTCCTCATCAGGGAAATACAAATCAAAACCACACTGAGATACCACCTCACGATGATCAGGGAAATACAAATCAAAACCACACTGAGATACCACCTCACGACGATCAGAGTGGCTCCAGTGAGCAAATCAGAGGACTCTAGATGCTGGCGAGGATGTGGAGAAACGGGCACCCACCTACATTGTTGGTGGAATGGTTTTTATATTATTTAAATTTGCATCACTTCTTTTATTCAAATGCTAGATTGAAGACAATTATGGATGTATAAAATAGCCACATAAGTATGTATTTTCAATATTTCAGAAAAAAGTACAGAAATGTAATATCTTACACAAACTGTATTTGAAGGTACTAATTAATCAAACACAAACACTTTCATTCAAATGATGGATTTTTTTTTATGAGTTAGAGGGTAATAGATTTACCCCTAGACATGGGAAGTAGAGTGAACCTAATATAATTACTGAAAATGGCCATTCATATGTAGTACCAATAAAGGAAAGCTTAAATGCTTAAATGCTTATGAAATTGTATTAACTTTATAGTATCTTTGGCATTTTGTGATTTTACTTCCAAATAAATATCTTTAAAAGTTATAAAACAATAAAAAGCTGTGTTTGAATTTCAGATGATGAATTTTTATTAATTTAGAATTTCTGAAACAAAACAATAAGTGGCTTCAAAATCTTCTAAAACTGCTAGATTTAATTCTGTTTTTAGGTTTCCCAAAATAAGTTACAAATTAGTAATAGTGTATGAAGTCATATCAAACTCTTTTGACAGATTTTTCTGAATTTTATCTCATAATGATATATGGTGTATTTTTAAACTAGTCTAGCTGCTTTATACATTAAGTGAACCAAGTCATAATAATTTAAGGAATAAGGTGAGAGTGACATTTTAAATAAAGTTTAGGTACCTTCACAACAAACAAAATGTACATTTGATATTTCTGAACTTTGCAAACTAGACAATGATGCAGGGTAACGTGATCTGATATAAAAATCTTTCCAGTATTTTCTTCCTAGATGTTTTTATATTCTTGCAGTTCATCATGTAATGTGCTCTGCGAGGTTTGTAAATGTCAATATTAAGATGTAATTTGACTTTAGGAAGTCAAATTGTGTATATTTAAAGCTCATGAAAGTGGTCTTTTTTGTTTTGGTGAACATTTGTATGAAGAATTAATAATTTGTTTAAATCTTTGGATAAATATTTCCACACAAGACAACTGGAGCTTTTCTATAGCATTATTTCACTGTATATGGAAATCACAAAGTTCAAATAGAAGACATTTTGTCTGGACCTATAAAATGAGTGTATATCTTGTTCAATATTAGTGTCGATCCTTTCCAACTTCTAATTTCTTCTCTTCCCAATTTAGATAGTCTTTGGGATCTAATAAGTCCCAGAAATGGAAAAAAAATGTTATTATTTTCATTGTTTCACATAAAGTAAAACTTTATCATGGTGATGTACATAGAAAAACTAGAGACAGAAAAGCCAATGTGCTGATCAACAGTCTTTCAGATTCATCGGAACACTGTTTCATTGATGGATGCTTAAAAAAAAAAAAAAAAGATGTATATTCCAGAGATCACATTTTAATGAAACTGGCTTAAATATCAGGGTACTACTGGGCACTGACTCTCTGCAAACCAAAAACAGGAGAAGTTATAAAACATGCATTACTGAACAATGATATTACCTTAGAACTGACAAACTAATCATCTAATATGCCATTTTTACTGACAAATCAGAAAATGGATGTGATATAACAGTTTCCAAGGTCTCTTTTGAACTAAAGATTTCAGCTCTTTGTTAGACAATACAAGGTAAGATTCTGAATCTAGTGAGGCATCACAGAGATTGCTAAATTCAATTTTTAGCCTGAATTACTCTCCTTTGAAATTAGCAAGCTATGACAAATGTTTACACCTTCTTTCATTATATCAAATGGGACTTTTTTAAACTAGCAAAACACTGCCGGATCTTTAAGGGAATTTTTAAACACATAATATGTCACACACACACACACACACACACACACACACATATATATATATATATATGTATGTATATATATTTAATGCATTTCCTTTTGGGTACCTTGAGTTTCTTATGACTGTGAATATCTAGAAGGTGGGATATATTAACAACATATGAGCTAGCAAATGTGACAAAGCAGAGGATCAGAAAGGAGAGTTCAATATTTTTCCAAAGTAGCTGTGGATGGCAGCATCTAATTTTTCAAAATAGTTTTATCTTTACTTTAAATGTGTCATTTCAACCTTATTTTTTTCCATGAAAGTATTTTCGCTATCTAAGAGCAATCAAATTTCTACTCAGACTTGATATGGATACAAATTTTGGAACAAAATTTGGAATAACTTGTTTTGAATTGATTGGCCTGTGCAAAGCTGCCTTTTCTCAAAGGAATGATATTGTTTCATAATATGCTATTGTTTACTTTACCCTGAATGTTTTCTAGTTTATTTTAAAGTTTTATTTTATTATTTTTGAGAGAGAGAGAGACAGAGCACTAGCAGGGGTGGGGCACAGTGAGATGGAGACACAGAATCAGAGGAAGGTTGTAGGCCCTGAGCTGTCAGCACAGAGCCCAACGCAGGGCTTGAACACATGAGCTGTGAGGTCATGATCTGAGCTGAAGTCCAAGCTTAACTGCCTGAGCCACACAGATCCTCCTGTAGTTTATTTTAGACTTACATAATCATGTGTGATTGCTTGAAAAACTAGTAAAGCAATAACTAAAGTGAATAAAATTGTACTTTATATTGACAATGTATTATATTTGATGTTTAAAATATAAATTGAAAAGCATCGGTACTGGGGTGCCTGAGTGGCTCAGTAAATTAAGCATCTGACTCTTGATTTCAGCTCAATTCATTATCTCACAGTTCCTGAGATCACACCCCGTATTGAGCTCCACACTCACAGTGCAGAGCCTATTTAGGATTCTCTCTCCCTCTTTTTCTCTGCTCCTACCCCATTCACATGCATGATCCCTCTCTCTCTCAAAAAAAATTTTTTTAAGAAAGAAGGGGCACTTGGGTGGCTTAGCCTGTTAAGCAGTTGACTTCAGCTCAGGTCATGGTCTCACAGTTAGTGGGTTTGAGCCCACTGCCTGTCTTTGTACTAATAGCTCAGAGCCTGAAGCCTGCTTCAAATTCTGTATTTTCCTCTCTCTCTGCCCCTTGTCCGTTTCACTCTGTCTCTCTCTCTCTCAAGAATAAATAAATATTTGAAAAATTAAAAAAATAAAAGACCATCGTAGCTTAAAAACCTGTACTTGTGTATTATTATAAATTTAGGTAAAGGTGTGTGAGTGTGTGTGTGTGTTGAGGGTGGAGTATACTCCATATAACATACACATATGTTAATGTGTACCACTGGTTGCTCTTTAAAGAAATAATATGAACATAAAATTCAGAAGCCAGTCAGAAAACAAAGTAAATACCAGATTCACCCTGCCTCTATCTAAAGAAAAAAAGCAGCTATTTACAAAACTGCTAAAATCACTTTAACAATTGCTCGTTTTAAAATTATCCAGTGAAAATAGTTTGGTAGTACACATAATTTTATACTTCCACTAGCTATAATTATTTTATTTTAAAAGTAGAAATTCACATTGTATATTTTCTGTATCAAGTTAAGTGGAGCTACATAAAGTTTATTACTTGGGAAATGTATAGTATGCCCATTAGCACTTTAATTCTGAAACTGTTTTCCCAGAAAAATCATTCTTGATTTTCTTCAAAGAGACTTTTCCTTCTTAGAAAAAAAAGAACAGAAAAAAAGAGCATTGTTAAACTGATAGTAGGCAGAAGGGAGGTGTTTGGGAGGTTGGGGAAAATGGATGAAGCGAATGGGAGATACAGGCTTCCAGTTATGGAATTAGTAATTCATGAGAATAAAAGACACAGCATAAGGAATATAGTTAATGATGTTGTAATAGTGTTGTATTAGGATAGATCATAGCCACATTTCTGGTAAACATATCCATAGCATAATGTGAACACTTGTTGACCTGAAATCAATGTAGCATGGTCATCAACTGTACTCAAAAAAGAGTTCAAGTAAGGATAAAAAATCAATTTTAATACTTGTTCCGTAAATAGTTTTGTTCACTTTTAAATAGGGATTTCATGTGTCTGTTAGCCATCTGTACGTCTTCTTTGGAAAAATGTCATTTTATGTCTTCTGCCTGGATTATTTCATAAACATTTTGTCACTTTCTATGAATCTAACCAAGAGCATGATTCTTCATTGATTTAATGAGTTCTTTTTGATTACATTAAACAAACAAACAAATATTTTTTGAGTATCTAAGTGCTGAAAACTGAACTATTTATTGAGGATAAAAACTAATAAAGCTACTGTATCTGCCTTTGAAAAGCTGAGTCTGGATAGTAAGCTTATTAATGAGCAATGTTTCAAATATGTGGATAAGTACTCATTTAATGGACATTTGTTTGTGTTCAGTAAGTATCATCCCTGTTTGCACATTCAAATTATCTGTGAAGCTGATGAAAATTAATGATAGTTAAGCTCCGATTCAGATCTATTCTATAAGAATCTCATGGGACAGAATCTCTCCCAGGAGATTCTGACCTCCAAATATAATTTTAATGCACATGCATTCTTGTGAATCACTAGTCTAGACAGTGATCAAATAAAAGGTCACTTTTATCAAAATGGTTAATATACTGAGTCATTATTGAATCACCTTTTAAAAGTAAAAACAAATTGGAAAATGCTGAAGATTCTTCAATATACAATTGCTTATTAGATAGCTTAACTGCCTTTGCTGAAAATAGAACACAAAGATTTCAATATGCTAACTTTTTAAAAGAATATTTAAATATATCTGTACATTTTTGTGGTAAATTAATGTCAACTTCTAGAGCTATCTGTGAGCTAAAACTATTTTCTCTATGAGAAATAGAAGCTATTATATAAAAAGCATTTAATAATGAAAAATTATCTATTAAGTCAATTGATAACTGACAAGATATGTACAATAAATTTCTGGAAGTAAATTACAGATTGGGGTACACATTACCAAAGTTTACTTCTAGAAGCTGTTCATTTACATATTACCACAAGTTTCTCTTGGAGTTTCTCAGTAGAAGATAACAATTAATAACACATACTACTAAGACTGTATTTACATTTACAATATTTGTTATTTTACTCATGCTATTGTATTGAATAAAATGTCTAAAACAATTTTAAACAAATAGCCTTTTAAGCATATTACTCATTTTAATGGAATCTTCTCCAGTGTCTCTCTCTGAATTATGTTGGCTGTTGGGGTGGTGCAGAGAAATTTATGTTCAATAGCTTCATTTTAGCATTGCTTATAATAGTATAAAATTGAACCATGCAACAATATTAGATACTTAAATGCATTATGGAATATCTATATAATATAATGTGTAAAGACATCAAATTTTTGTTTTAAAATAATACGTAATAAAATAAAATATAGTTACCGGACTATATATGTAGAAATATTGGAAAAACATGCACTAAAATTACATCATTGATTTGGTTAAATTGTTGGTAATTTTTAAAATTTTTCTCCTTTATTTATTTATTCTTGGTATTCCATTATGATCCTTAACTCCTTAATCAATTGTCTCAAAGTATTTTTCATCATACTTTCTTATTCAAAGATTATTTCAGGAATGTGCTTATTCTGGGAATACAAAAACCATCCTCTCAAACAACTCAGAAAGGGTAGAATAAGATTTTACGTAATTATAGTAAGAAGGAAGTTGGTCAAGGAAGGCTTCATACAGGAATGTGAGCTGAGTCACAAAAAAAGTCCCTGGAATTTAATCATGTTAACAGAAAAATAAAGAGCAGACCTCCACTAGAAAAAACACAAATGAATTTGCAAAGACTAAAAACATCATATTATGTAATAGAGAACTGCAAGCAACTTGATATCTCTGCAGCATAAACTGTGACATATGGAGGGATAGGTGAAATCTAAGGCTGAAAAGTAATCTGCGACCACATCATGGAATAGATATATGATGAATGCTAGTCAAGAAGCTATTGCATTTGCCCATGTGAAAGATGAAGAGGACCCTAAAATAGGAGAGTGGAGTAGAGACAGGAAGGAGTAAATGCTACTATTGTGTGTAAGATTATGGAATCTTTAATTTTTAAATATTTGTATTTAAATATCATCTCTAGTGATTATTACCTCTGCGACATGTGGCAAGGTACTAAACTGTCCTAATCCTAAGCTTCATTTTTCCTATAAATGAATAGGAAAACTAGTTCGTGTAATATAAGAATTAAATGAAGTATTCTTAAAGTTCTTGGCACATGCCTGGTATATAGTAAATTTTCAAAAAATATTATCTGCTTTTATTTGCATTATTTTAATAATATTTCAAATGTAAGGTTAAAAAAATATTGAATCATTGGAATGGGGGAGGGGCCAGGAGAGAAGGAAGCATAAGATGTTACCTAGGTTTTTAATGAGTGATTTGAGTGAATGGTGACTTCCATCGGCTGATAATAGATAATGGGTCATATATGAGAAAAGGGAGTTGGATAGGATTGATCCCATCTGGGGAATATTGAGTTTGAGTTTCAATGGGCCACAGAAAGGAAGATGTACATAAGGTAGTTTTATATATCTGTCAAAATTGCAGAAAGAGGCCAGGGATATATACGGGGATTAGAGCTCATCAAGAGCTAAATCTATTATCTATATCCTATCATCAGGATATAGGCCATATATGAAAAAAAAAAGGAGAGTATAAAGTTTTGAGAACAATAGATAAAGATATAACTCTAAGAACAATTAACACTTAAACCATGGACAGATGATGAAATACCCACACACACAAAGAGAAATAATATCATCAAATCAGAAAGGAATATCAGCATGGTAGCCAAGGTTTAGAAATCTAAAAAGAGTAAATGAATGAGAAAAGGTATCAAATAAGGCAGTAAGGTATGCGAATGAAAAATGGCCTTTGAGCTTAGCAAACAGAAGGCCATTGCTAACCAGATGAGGGATGTGGGTAGTGAACTAGAGGCTAGATGACAATGTTCTGACAAATAAATGGGAATTGAGAAAGTGTATATTGTAAATGTAATTTTCCCAGTTGAGAAGGATATGCAAAAAATAGTGTTCTAAAAATAGCAAAAACTCCTTTAGTCAGTTATTTATTGCTTCTGCAATGTTGTCCATAACATAGCCATAACATATCTTCCTAAATTTATCTTAAAGGTAACTAAAATCCCTGTTCCAAAGAAATGACCTGGGCTTTAGCTCATTTCATTCTTACTGATTGGGACTTTTATTTCCTCTCTACTTTCCCAAATTTTACTTTAAGGACCAAAGCATGCTCAATCTCTTCCATGAGTCTTTTTCATTCTATTCTAGTTCACTGTGGTTTCTGCCACTGACTTTAAGGATGTTAGTGGTTACTTTTATTTTATCTGGGAAGTTTGGAATATGCTCAGTTATTATAACTGAGCTACAAAAATATTTCCCTACTAATGAAAATGTCCATTCCCTTTACAAAAATATGTGAAATAAGTAATACATGTTTCTAAACCATCATCAGCTAATATGGGAATATTTTATAGTAATGTTGGGGGTCCCAGCATACTGATAAAAGACTATCTAGCAAGGATATGAAAGATAAACTAACCAAAACAAAACTTCTTTTAAAGACAAGAACACCCTTTTCTCAGAATATTTTTCTTCGAAGGAATGTCACTTTGAGATGCTTTTCTTTTTCCAAAAATGTCTAAAGACAGTATGTGGGTCTCTGTTTTCTTGTATATGGACAATATTAAAGCCAACAGAAACATCAAGTTTTTCGTTTGAAACATTTTAGTTTAAGTGAAACTCATGGACATGAAACATAACAACAATTAAAACATCTGAGGCAAATAATTAATGCAGAAAAATGATATAATATCAATTTTCTGGAAATTGTTTCCAGAAACAAATGTTTGAAAGGTTATACAACCTCGTCATTTACTAGAAGTTTTTTAATTTTACAAGATTTATATCAATTTCATATTAAGAAACAGGAAAGATATTGGACAGAAGAATAACATCTATGCTTCTTTCCATTTTTAGTAAAGTCACAGGTTGCATTTTCTAATTTTTATCATCTTTCTGCTATTAAAAGTATTTGTTTTCCTACCTGATCTCTGCAATTAAAGTTCTACTTCAATGACTATGGCTTAGACATTTTTCTTGTCCTCATAGCAATATCTTAACCAAAAGAAGTGCTTGATATAATGGTAATAAATTATTCAGACTTACAGAAGCATCAGATTGCATGGTATGGTCAAGGTAGTAATGTGACAAAAACATGGGATTCATGGAACAGTAAGAAGATAAATATGACCAAGTAGACCCTTTTAAAATTGTAAATTCCCTTGAAAATGTAATAATTAAGGTTTTATTCCTTTGCAGTAAAGAAAGACTTTTTTTGTTTGACACATTTACAAATATTTTCACAATATAACTCACTATCTCCACTATATATTAACCAGAACTTTGTATGTTGGCATTTCTGTTCACCAACATTGGGAGGTAGCTGGTCTTCTTCAATTAACCCAAAACAATGAAGTAGATGTGACTCATATTTACTAAAGTTTTAGCTTTGTGCATTTTACTGCACTCAAATTCTTTGGATACTGGTAATATACTATTATATTAACTTCTGTATTTATAGAACATGCTAGATAATGGAGTTTACTATGAGTTCAAATGAGATTAAATATTCTCAAGCTCCTACTTTAAGGATGTAAATGTGCTAACGATTATTTTAAGATCCTTAATTATGTTAATGAAATTGGTAGACCCTGCTGACAATAAGCACTTCAAAAAATATCAGAAGATATGTTCTTGTAGTGCAGAATCATCTTTATTTATAGGTATTTAACTTAATACAGATTACACACACTTTATGCACTGACACTACATCAAATACTACCAGTGTTAGTAGCTACATGTATTCCAGTTGAAAGATATTCATAATATTCATTCTAATGCTTTTACAAAAAACAAAACTTTACTCTTTCTTAAAATCACAATCACAAGTAAAGCAAAAACAAAACTTTAAAAGTAACTGTTGTGACTGCTCTCATATTTTAAATCCTCATTGGGGCGCCTGGATGGCTCAGTCAGTTAAGCGTCCAACTTCAGCTCAGGTCGTGATCTGCTGTTTGTGAGTTGGAGCCCCGTGTCTGTGCCAGCAGTTCAGAGCCTGGAGCCCGTTTCAGATTCTGTGTCTCCCTCTTTCTCTGTCCCTCCCCCGCTCATGTTCTGTCTCTCTGTCTCAAAAATAAATAAACACTAAGATTCTTTTAAATAAAAACAAATAAATCCTCACAATTTTGATGCACACAGCTTGTCTTTAGTTGCTGTTCTTAGTACTCCACTCAAAAACAGAAATGAAAATAACTGTACACATTGCCCATTCTGAAACACGAACATCTTCACGTAAATATTTCCATGATTTATGTCAATCCATAGTACATACTGAGCTGTTTATAAAAATGTGTGTGTATATACATGTTTACTTGTTTTTACTTGTATACGATTATAGCAAATTCCTATCTTAGCCTTTTAGTGGAAACATAAACCCACAAAGTTGCAGAAATATGAAACTGAAAATATGACATGGCATAAAGCACTAACAAAGAACCACTTATTTATTTTTTTAATCTCATGGATATTAAAATTAAATAAGGTGTTAATGCAAAATAAAGATGATATTTTCACGGATTTTTATGTATGTCATTAGACCAAATGAGTTGAATATTACTGAAGGTAAACACATATTAGCATTTTTTGTGAAAACGTAGAATCTACAGTGGAATTTAGATAGGAAAAAATCAATTTAACTATTTTAAAGATTTTAATTTAATTCCAATTAGCATATAGTGTTATATCAGTTTCAGGTGTACAATATAGTAATTCAACACTTCCATAGATTACCCGGTTCTCATCACAACAAATTCATTCGTCGATTCCCATCACCTATTTCACCAATCATCCACACACCTCCCCATTGATAATTATTAGTTTGTTCTATATAATTAGGGGCATGTTTCTGGTTTCTCTCTCTCTCCCTTTCTCTCTTTGTCTCTGTCTCTCTCTCTTTATTTCATTCTTTTTTCATTATTTCTTTATTCATCTATCAGTGTAAACTTGGACTGCTTCCATAATTTAGCTATTGCAAATAATGCTGGTATAAACATAGGGATTACTGTTCTTGTATTCTTTGGAAAAATACCCAGTCGTGCATTCACTGGACCAAAAGATAGTTGTTTTTAACTTTTAGAGAAACTTGCCTACTGTTTTCCATGGTGGCAGCATCAATGTGAATTCCCAACGAAAGTGCTTACTTCTTTCACCACAGCCTCAACAACACCTGTTTTTTCCTGTGTGGTTGATTTTAGCCTTTTTGACAGATAAGAGGTGATATTTCATGGTAGTTATGATCTGTATTTCCCTGATAATGACTAATGTTGAGGATCTTTTCATGTGTCTGTTGGCCAACTCTATGTCTTCTTTGGAAAAATATTCATGTGTCCTGACCATTTTTAGCTGGATTTTTGTTTTTTTTTTTTGGGGGGGGCATTGAGTTTGTATGTTCTTTATATATTTTGGATATTAACTTTTATTGGATATGTTATTTGTAAATATTTTCCTCCATTGCATAGGCTATCTTTTTTTTATCGTTTCCTTCACTGTGTAGAAGCTTTTTGTTTTGATGTAGTCCCAATAATTTATCTTTGCTTTGGTTTCCCATGCCTCAAGAGACTTCTCTAGATAAATGTTGCTACAGTGAATATCAGAGAAGTTATTTCATGTGTTCTCTTCTAGGACTTTTATAGTTCAGATATCACATTTAGGGATTTACTATAAAGTGAATTTATTTTTTATTTATGGTGTAAGAAAGTGCTCCAGGGGTGCCTGGGTGGCTCAGTCAGTTAAGTGTCTGACTTCGGCTCAGGTCATGATCTCACGATTTGTGGAGTCGAGCCCCATGTCGGGCCCTGTGCTGCCAGCTCAGAGCCTGGATTCGGATTCTGTGTCTCCCTCTCTCTCTGACCCTCCCCTGTTCACGCTGTCTCTCTCTCTCAGAAATAAATAAAACATTTAGAAAAAAAAAAGTGCTCCAGATTCATTCTTTTGCTTGTTGCTGTTTACAGTTTTCCCAACACCATTTGTTGAAGACACTTTTTCCTATTGAATATTCTTTCCTGCTTTGTCAAAGATTAATTGACCATATAATTGTGGGTTTACTTCTGGGTTTTTCTATTCTGTTTCCTTGGTCTATGTGTCTATTTTTCTTTGCAAGTATCATACAGTTTTGATTACCACAGCATTATCATATCACTCGAAGTCTGGCATAGTGAAACCCCCAGGTTTTCTTTCCATTTTAAAAATGGCTTTGGTTGGGGCGCCTGGGTGGCTTAGTCGGTTAAGCGTCCGACTTTCGCTTAGGTCATTATCTCGAGGTTTGTGGGTTCGAGCCCCGCGTCGGGCTCTGTGCTGACTGCCAGCTCGGAGCCTGGAGCCTGTTTTGGAGTCTGTGACTCCCTCTCTCTCTGACCCTCCCCTGCTCACGCTGTCTCTCTCTATCTCCTAGAAATAAATAAAAAACATTAAAAAAAAAGATTAAAAAAATGGCTTTGGCTGTTTTGGGGTCTTTTTTTGACTTCATACAAATTTCAAGATTGTTTGTTCTAGTCCTGCAAAAAGACGTTGTTGGTATTTTGATTGGTATTACATTATGTATAGATTGCTTTGGGTAATATAGACGTTTAAGCAATATTTGTTCTTCAAATCCATAAGCATGGAGTGTTTTTCCATTTCTTTGTGTCATCTATTTTTTTCATAAGTGTTTTATAGTTTTCAGAGTACAGTTCTTTTACCTCTTTGCTTGGGTTTATTCCTAGGGTGTCTTATTATTTTTGGTCCATTTGTAAATGGAACTTTTCTTAATTACTTTTTCTGTCGCACTATTATTGGTGTATAGAAAAGCAACAGATTTTTGTACATTGATTTTGTACCCTGTGACTGATCTGCGTTGGTGTATAAGTTCGAGGAGTTTTTGGTGAAGTCTTTGGTTTTGTAAATATATTATC
Source organism: Hyaena hyaena (assembly GCF_003009895.1). Classification (NCBI taxonomy): domain Eukaryota; kingdom Metazoa; phylum Chordata; class Mammalia; order Carnivora; family Hyaenidae; genus Hyaena; species Hyaena hyaena. Next base: position 107,295 of record NW_024082638.1, read on the forward strand.
ATGCCAACTGAAAACAGTGAAAGTTTACTTTTTCCTTAACAATTTGGATGCTTTGTATTTCTTTTTGTTATTGGATTGCTGTGGCCTGGACTTCCAGTATTATGTTGAATACAAGCAGTGAGATTGGACATCCTTTGTCTCATTCCTGACCTTAGAGGAAAAGCTCTTAGTTTTTATTTTCCCCATTAAGGATGATGTTAGGTATGGGATTTTCATATATGGTTTTCATTATATTGAGGCATGTTCAATCTAACCTTACTTTGTTGAGGATTTTGAATCCTCATTAATTGATGTTGTACTTTTTCAAATGTTTTACTGCATCTATGGAGATGATAAGATAGTTTTTATCCTTTCTCTTATTATCATGTTGATTCATTTGTGAATATTGAAGTACACTTGAAACCCAGGAATAAATTCCACTTGATTGTGGTGAGTGATTTTTTTAAATATATTGTTGAATTCTGTGTGCTAGAGTTTTGTTGAGGATTCTTGCATCCATATTCATCAAAGATATTGGTCTGTAGTTTTCTTTTTGTGTGGGGTGTTTATCTGGTTTTGATATTAGGGTAATGCTGGCCTCATAAAGTAAATTTGGAAGTTTTCCTTCATTTTTTATTTTTTAGAATACTTTGAGAAGAATAGGTATTAACTTTTCTTTAAGTGTTTGGTAGAATTCATCCATAAAGCCATACAGCTTGGACTCTTGTTTCTTGGGAGGTTTTTATTACTGATTCAATTTCTCTGCATGTAAGTTGTCTGTTCAAATTTTCTGTTTCTTCATGTTTCAGCTTTAGTATGTTGTATATTTTTAGGAATTCATACAATTTTTCTTAGTTGTCCAATTTGTTGACATGTAATTTTTCATAATATTCTCTTACAATTGTTTTTATTTCTGTGATGTTGGTCTTTTCTCCTCTCTCATTTGTGATTTTATTTATTTGAGTTCTTTTTCTTTTTCTTGATAAGTCCAGCTAGAGTTTTGTCGGTTTTGACTTTTGAAAGAACCAATTACTGGTTTCATTGGTCTGTTCTACTTTTTTTTTTTAGTTAGTATAACATTTATTTCTGCTCTAATCTTTATTATTTCCGTCCTTCTGCTGGTTTTAGGTTTTGCTTGTTCTTTTTCTAGCTTTTTTAGATGTCACATTAGGTCATTTATTTGACAGTTTTCTTGCTTCTTGAGGTAGACCTGTATTGCTATAAGCTACCCTCTTAGAGCTGCTTTTGCTGCATCCCAAAGGTTTTGGCGCCTTGTATTTTCATTTTCATTTGTTTCCAAGTACTTTCTTATTTCTTTTTTTTATTTTCTGACTGACCCATTCATTGTTCAATAGCATGTTATTTAATTTCCAATTATTTGTGGTCTTTCCAGATTTTTTCCCTGTGGTTGACTCATAGTTTCATAGCACTGTGCTTGGAAAAGTTGTATGGTATGCCTTTGATCTTGAAGGTTTTTAAGGCCTGTCTTGTGACCTAATATGTGATCTATTTTTGACAATCTTCTTTTGTGTGCTTGAAAAGAATGCATATTCTGCTGTTCTTGGATAGAACGCTCTGAACATTTCTAATAATCCATCTGTTCCAGTGTGTTATTCAAAGCCATTGTGTCCTTGTTGATTTTCTGTTTAGATGATCTATCCATCAATGTTATTGGGGTGCTAAAGTCCCATGCTATTATACTTTTATCATTTCATTCCTTTATATTTACTATTAGCTGTTTTATATATTTGGGTGTTTCTATGTTGGGTGCATAAATATTTACAATTGTTATATCTTCTTGTTGGATTGTTCCATTTATTATTATATATTGTCCTGCTTTGATACTTGTTACACTCTTTATTTTAAAGTTAATTTGTCTAAAGGTACCTGACAGGCTCATTAAGTAGTGCATGTGATGCTTGATCTCAGGGTTGTTAAGTTCCAGCTACACATTGTGTGTAGAGATAATTTAACAGTAAAATATATTTTAAAATGAAGTCTAACTTCTCCAAAATAAGAATTGCTACTCTAGCTTTCATTTTACATCCATTTGTATCATAGATATTTTTCCATCCCCTCATATTCAGTCTGCAAGTGCTTTTCAATGTAAAATGAGTATCTTGTAGGCAGCATATGTTGTTTTATAATCCATTCTGTCCACCTTATATCTTTTGATTGGAGCTTTTAGTCCATTTACATTGTTAGTAATTATTGACAGATAAATATTTATTGCCAATTTATTACTTGTTTTTTGACTTGTATCTGAAGATTTTCTCTATTCCTTTTTTGTCCTTTTCTCTTTTATTGTTCACTGCTGATGTATGGATTTCTATCTCTATTTATTTATTTATTTTTTACTGATGTATGGATTTCTATCTCTTTATTCTTTGTGTATTTATTAGTAGTTTTTCATTTATGGTTACAATTAAGTTTGTTTATACCTTGTTATTATTACAGAATTCTATATTAAGTTGATGGTTGTTTAAGTTTGAACCCATTCTTTATTCTTCATCCCCACACATTTTACATATATGTTGTCATATATTACAACCTTTTGTTTTGTGAGTTTCTGGATGATTTTTTACAGAAATATTAATTTCTACTGCTTTAGTGTTTCCTACTTTTCTACTGTCACTTTTGGTGTCTCTTTTCCACTCAAAGTATACCCTTTGGGGCACCCTTTGGGTGGCTCAGTTGGTTAAGTGTCTGACTTTGGCTCAGGTTGTGATCTCACAGTTTGTGAGTTCGAGCCCGGCATCGAGTTCTATGCTCAGAGCCTGGAGCCTCCTTTTGATTCTGTGTCTCCTTCTCTCTCTGCCCCTACTCCACTTGTGTTCTGTCTCTCAAAAATAAATAATGTAATTTTTTTTTTAATTTCTTGTGGGGCTTGTTTAGTGCTCATGAACTTCTTCAAATTTTGTTGTCTGGGAAACTCTTGTTCACTATTTTCTGAATGATAACGCTCCTAGATAGAGTATTCGTGGCTACAGATTTTTTCCTTCAGTACTTTGAATACATCATGCCACCCTCTTCTAACTTAGAATGTTTCTGCAGACAAATCTCCTGACAGGCTTATGTGGTTTCCCTTGTATGTTACAGTCTTTTGTCTTGCTTTAATTTTTCTTTCTTTATCAAAATATTTTGCCAATTTAATTATAATCTCTTGATGTGAATCTGCTTCTGTTGATTTTGTTGGGGTTTTATGTGCCTTTTGAATCTGGCTATATTTCCTTCTCCAGATTAGGTAAGTTTTTAGCTGTTATTTCTTCAAATAAATTGTCTGGCCTATTTCTCTCTTATCTTTTTCTGCAACTCCTATAATTTCAATGTTATTATGTTTGATGGAGTTGCTAAGCTCCTTATTTCTATTTTCATTTTCTATTATTCTTTTTTCTCTTTTGTTTTTCTTGATTATTTTCAAATACTATGTCTTCTAGATCATTAAGTCATTCCTTTCCTTCTTCTATCCTGATCATTGCATCGAGTGTGTTGTTAATCTTGCTTATTGCACTCTTCATCTCTGATTTGTTCTTTCTTATCTCTGTGTTAGAAGAGTCACTGATATCCTCACTTCTTTTCTCAAGTCCATTTTATGATCAATGCTTTAAATATTCCATCGGTCAAGTTACTTATGTCTGTTTCTAATAGCTCTCCAGCCACAGTCTTGGCCTGTTCTTTCATTTGGGACAAATTTCTCTGTCTTCTAATTCTGTCTAAGTCTCTGTCAGTGTGATAATTTTGTAAGCTACATTGTGGCACCTGGATGGCTCATTTAATTGAGCATCTGAGTCTCGGCTTTAGCTCAAATCATGATCTTATGGTTCATAGGTTTGAGCCCCACATTGGGCTCTATGCTGACAGTGCAGAGCCTGCCTGAGATTCTCTCTCTCTGCCTCTCTTGCACTCTCTCTCTCTAAATAAATAAATAAACTTTTTTAAAAAGTCAGCTACATCTCCTGTTTTTGAAGGAAATGACCTCATGAAGGAGAGAATCTGTAGTGCCCTGATGTGTAATGTGGTCTGTTTCCTTTGTTGTTGTGTCCTGGTTGCTGTATCTTTCAGGCCAATCATTTACAGAGGATCTCTTTGTCTGTTGTGGGCAGTGTTTGTTTCCTGGCCTGAATGTAGTGAGTTTTCACTAGGTATGCTATGGTCTGCTTGGGAAATGAGGCCTGTCACCACTTCTGCTGTCTGCTCTGCTTGGGAAATAAGGCCTCTCACCACTTCTGCTATAACTGAGGCTCTGAAAAACTCCTGGATCAGAAAACAAGGTGTTGGCAGGGGTTTTGGCAGTTCTTTTGGGCAAGAGAGCCCACTGCAGTAGGACTGATTCAAGAGTGACTGGAAATGGCAGTTCCACCAGTGGACATGGTGGCTTTGTGTAAGCAAATTAAGTAGGGAGTTTCAGTACTGAACTGTTTGCCATAGGTGACCCTGTGCTTGTGCTAAAGGGCAGGGGATGGAAATGGGGCCTGCCAGTTCCTTTGTTCCCAGTCTCTACATGAATGCTGCCTGTCTGGGACAGAGTCTAAGATGAGGAAATAACCTCCCCACTGTGTGCCCTAGCACTTTTCAGGTCAGTTTCCACACTGTATATGCCTGGGTTGTTTGCCTTGTCTTCTCTCCAAGAGCAGCCCACATGCCCTCTGAGACTTAGGTAACCAAACCTGCTGACATTTAAAACATTGAGCTTAAGCCCTGCTGTTTCCAAGAACTCACAAAATCTGTCCCCTCTCACATTCTAATTGCTGTGGAGATTTGTCTTCCTGTGTGGGATTCCCTGTATCTGACTCTTACCCTTCTCTGCTACTGGGACTCCTTCCTTACCACAGAAGCCGGGATCCATTTCTCTCTCAAGCCACGTCTCTGCACTTTTTACCTTCTTTGATGTGGTCTCTTCTCTACCTTTAATTGTGGAGTTTGTTCTGCTAGTCTTCAGATCAATTTCAGGGGGTATTTAGGATCATTTGATAGTTATCTAGTTGTATCCAGGGAATAAGGCAAGCCTAAGATCCTTCTACTCTGTTGTCATCTTCCTCCAAGTAGCATATTTAACTCTTTAATGTGTAATTTAATGTTACTAGATTGATGATCATTCAGAAAACAAGGAAATTTTATGAGGAGAAGTGCTACAGATATATTAGAGGCAAAATAACTTTATTAAAGGTAAATGACACATGAGTACATGTTCAGAATACACTGAATATAAGAAGAGATTAAATAAAAGATGATGTGTAGCATGATACAAGGGATAAATGATGATTATAGTTTGGAAGTGACACAAGAGTTTAAAAGGAGAGAGAATAGCGTTGTAAATGTGGATTTATAAACTTTGGACAAGTTGTCTGTATGGTGATGTTTATCACATTTTTTTCTGTTAGAATTTGACAAACACATATGTATATACATATGTGCAAACATATGTGTGTTTACATGTACCCTAAACCATTTTAATCTCACTATACTAGAGAAGCTTAAAAATAAAATTAAATTTTTTTCTCTAGAAACACAATTAGATATATTAATTGGTATTTCTATCTTTCAATTATCATACCTAAAAATCCCTAATTTTACATTCCTCTTTATTTCTATTGATGGTGTGTCTTTTGAAATAAATGTATGTATTGACATATAGACAGCTAAAATTTATATATATAAAGCTAAATTGTAGCTCTTTGTGGAATTTTGTTATTAAATGCTATTACCCTTGATTCAGATAATGATAATTTTATATGTAATGTCAAATTATTTGTTCTTATGTAAAATGGAACAATTATAATGTTTTTCTGTAGTATTAAAGTCTCTGTCTTTATAAAATGAAGCAATTTTGTCACTTATACAATAGGTCCCCATATTTAAATTCTAATTAGCATCCAGATGTGGTGGTATCATGTAAACAAAGCCATGATATCTATCTAGAGGAACACTGTGTGCCTTTTTTGAATAAATGTATTTGTGTAAAAAACATTTTACTATTTATTATGAACAGTACAAATAATGTATACAGTTTTCTGCAAAATGTGCCTACTACTTAGTTCTGAATGGTATGATCAAAAGAATAAAAACAATGATGAACTGTAATCTCTAACTTAAGAGCTCATAAGTTAATTTTCCAGAGTCCATTTAATTCCATTTTTTCTGTTTTTTTCTTGCTTTAAATATGAGACTATCTCTGTGTTTACATACCATATCTTGTCAGATTTGTTTAAAATTTTAATTACCTCAAATTTGTGATGCTGAATAACTCATTGAGCTGCATGTTTTCATACTAGAAATAATTTTTTTTATAAACAGATAGTGTTTATAATTAATTCTGCTTAGTTGTTGTATCATTAAAATGGTAATCTGCATTAATTTTGAAATTGAGGTTAGAATTTGTATGTAATAAAACAAGTAAATACATTTCAAAATCCATTTTACGGATTATGTAAAATGATATTTCTCACCATAGTTACATATTCCTTGACTTCTACCTACCATCAAATAGAGTAAAAGTAGTATTATTTAACTTTTTTTCTAATTGTGTAACTAATGAACGCATTATTTTGTTATCTCATGTTTCTTCCAAGTATTAAGACAAAACAGTGGAAGTCCTTTTTTATTAATTGTATTTCAAATTGAATAGCATTTCTATGAAGAACATCAATGAATAATAAATGTAATGCTCCAGAACAAGGGGAAAAAGTGCAAATAAATCTAGAATGTCCATTGATATACTTATTTTTCATTATTATGTCATTTTCACCACCTGAAACCTAATGTAATGTTATTTTTCACTTGACAATAAAAATTTTACTCCCACATGGATAGTACCTGTATATATGTGGATAATAGAATGTAGTTAATCACTTAAAAAGTGATAGTGTAAAGAAATTTTTATTGATGCTCTCTAGAATATGAAAGATAAAAGAGTGGATTGTGATAATAATTATTGGAAATGATTAAATAACTTGGTTATTTGTTCTAAGGGAACAATTATAAAATAAATTAAAATGTGATGAGTGCAGACCACAAAATAATAAAATAAAGCAGTATTATTTTGTATTGAAACAAAAATATTAGTAAATATTGTACAAGATAGTGGTTGTTGGTTAACTAAATTGACATTCAGATTTTAAAAACTATTTTGTAGTATACGCATTCATATTAATTGTGTGCACAGAGCATGAACAGAGTAAACAAAAGATGTGTACACAAAATATTTTTTAATGTTTATTTTTTTATCTTTGAGAGAGTGAGAGAGAGACAGAGTGCAAATGTGGGAGGGGCAGAAAAATAGGATGACACAGGATCTGAAGCATGTTCCAGGCTCTGAGCTGTCAGTACACAGCCTGATGCAGGGCTCAAACTCACAGACCATGAGATCATGACCTGAGCTGAAGTTAGATGCTCAACCAGTTGAGCCTCTCAGGTGCCCCAAAATATTAATCAGTGGATATAATGTCATTATTTTCTAATTTTTTAAATTTAAATCACTTAAATAAAATAATTTAATAAAATAAATAAAAATTAATAAAATAAAAAAACTAATAAATGTAGTGCCTTTACTATACTACTAATAAAAAACTTTATTTATTTATTTATTTATTATAATTTTAGAGAAAAAACTTGTGAGCCAGGGAGGAGAAGAAGGAGAACAAGTGCAAATCCTAAGCAGGCTCCACACTCAGTGTGGATACTGACCAGGGGCTCAATCCCATGACCCTGGGATCATGATCTGAGCTGAAACCAGGAATCGAACTCTCAACTGAGCAACTCAAGTGCCCCCAAAACTATGTTTAAAGTAAAATGGAATGTATTTCACCATTTTTTTCAACTTATGCCCTATGGATTTTAATAAAATGAAAATGATGGAGGAAAGGAAGATGGTGGTGGAGTAGGAGGACCCTAGCTTCCTCTCATCCTACAAACACAAGTAGATAACTATCTAAATACCTTAGAAATCTACCTGAAGAATGACAGAACAAATTCCACAGCTAGAGAGATGGAAGAGGCCAAATTGAAGAAGAAGGCAGAGACTTAGACAAAATGCAAAGATGAAAATTTATGCAAAATTAAAGAACAAGATAAGGACACAGCCAGAGATCTAAGAAAAACAATATAAGTAACATGTCTCATGAAGAATTTAAAGGAACACCATAAGTATACTCACTGGTATACTTATAGAAAAGAATAAAAGAAAAAATAAAAAGAAAGAATAAAAAACATCAGTGAGACCCTTACCAGAGATAAAAGAGTTAAAAAATCTGTCAGAGATGAAGAATGCAATAAATAAGATTGGAAATGGGCTTGATGCAATGAACAGCAGGCTGGAAGAGAAAGAACAATGAATTAGTGACATAGAAGGAAAAAAAATAATGGAAAAACATGAAGCTGAACAAACAGATAGAAGAATTATGTAACATAAGAATAGGCTTAGGTAACACAGTGATTCAATCAAGGTAATAAAATCTGTATTATGGGAGACCCATAAGAAGAAGAGAGAGAAAAGGGGGAAGAAAATTTATTTAAAGAAGTAGTAGCTCAAAACTCCTCTAATCTAGAAAAGGAAACTGGCATCCAGATCCAGAGCACTCTCATAAAAATCAACGAAAACAGTAAATCACCAAAGTATATTATAAATAAAAAAGCAAAATATAGTGATTAAGAAAAAATTAGTTAAAGTAGCAAGAGAATAGGAGTCGTTGACATACAAGGGAAAAACCATAAGGCTGGCTGGTGATTTCTCAGTATAAACTTATCAAGGCAGAGGGCGTGGCATGATAATATTCCAAATTCTGAATGGAAAAATAAATCTGCAGCCAAGAATACTCTATCCAGCAAGGTTATCATTCATAATAGAAGGAGAGATAAAGAGTTTCCCAGAGAAACACAAACTACAGGAATTTATGACAACTAAAACAATCCTACAAGAAATATTAAAGAGGCCTATTTGAAAGCAAGGATGAGACCAAAATGACAAAAACAAGAAATAATTTTTAAAAATCCAGAAACAATGCAAAACAAGTGATAAATGGCACTAAATACATTACTATAAATAATTACTTTGAATGTAAATGGACTAAAAGCTCCAATGAAAAGACAGAGTGTCAGAATGGACAAAAATTGTCCCATGTATACACTGTCTAGCAGAGACTCAATTTATACCTAAAGACATAACAGATTGAAAGTGAGTGGATGTCACAAGAAATCTGGAATAGCAATAATTATATTGGACTAATAAGCTATATTTATTTTTGAAAGAGAGAGAGAAAGCACAAGTGGGAGAAGGGCAGGGCTGGGGGGAAAGAGAATCTGAAGTAGGCTTTGTGCTGAAAGCAGACTATATTGGGTAAAATAGGCTTTAAGAGAAAGACTGTAACAAAAGACCAAAAAAAGGAACTATATCATAATAAAGGGGGTAATACAACAAGAAGATGTAACAGTTGTAATATTTATGCACCCAATATGAAGCACCCAAATACATAAACCAGTTAATAGCAAACATAAATAAATGTATTGATAATAATACAAAAATAACAGGAGACTTTAATACCCCATTTACATCAATGGACAGATCATCTAAGCAGAAAATCAACATGGAAACAATGGCTTTGAATGACATACTAAACCAAATGGACTTAACAGATTTATTCAGAACATTTTTTCCTAAAATAGTAGAATGCTCATTCTTTATAAGTGCAAGGGGATGATCTCCAGAATAGCTTACATACTAAGACACAAATCAGGCCTCAACCAATAGAAAAAAGATTGAAGTCATACCACGAAACTTTTTTAACCACAATGCTATGACAGTATAAGTCAACCACAAGAAAACATCTGGAAAGACCATGCATATATGGAGGGTAAACAAAACACTACTAAACAATGAATGGGTCAACCAAAAAAATCAAAGAATAAATTACAAAGTACATGGAAAAAATGAAAACGAAAAGATAAGATTTTGAAATCTTTAGGATGCAATAAAAGCTGCCCTAAGAGGAAAGATTATACCAATACAGGGCTAACTCAAGAAGCAAGAAAAATATCAAGTAGAAAACTTAATCCTACATATAAAGGTGTTAGGAAAAGAACAACAAACAAAACCTAAAAGGAGGAGAAGGAAGGAAATAATAAAGTTTAGAGCTTAAATAAGTGACATAGAAACTTAAAAAAAACAATAGAACAGATCATTGAAACGAGGAGATGGTCCTTTGAAAAAATTAATAAAATCGATAAAGCCCTATACAGACTTATCAAAAAGAAAAGGAAAAGGACTCAAAAAATAAAATCATGAATTAGAGGAGAAATAACAATGAACCACAGAAATATGAAGAATTATAAGAGAATATTTTGAAAAATTACATGCCAACAATTTTGACAAATCAAATAAAATGGACCAATTCCTAGAAACATAAACTCCCAAAACTTCCTAATTCAAGAAGAAATAGAATACTTGAATAGATTAATAACCAGCAAAGATATTGAATCAGTATTTGAAAAAAACTCTCGAGACAGAAATCTAGGGCCAGATGGCTTCCCAACCAAGCAAATTCTGCCAAACATTTAAAGAATTAACATCTATTTTACTCAAATGATTTCAAAAATGGAAAAGGAAGTAAACTTCCAAATTCATTCTATGAGGTCAGCATTATCCTGATACCAAAACCAGATAAAGGCTCCACTAGTCAAGAGAACTGCAGGCCAATATCCCTGATGAACATGGATGTCAAAGTTTTCAATAAAATACTAGCAAACTGAATCCAACTTTACATTTTAAAAGATCATTCACCATGATCAAGTCAGATTTATACTGGGTTTGCAAGGGTAATTCAATATTTGCAAATCAATCAACATAATACACATGAATAAAGAATGAATTAAAAAGAATGAATAAAAGGGGAGCCTAGGTGGCTCAGTTGGTTAAACGTCTGACTTCAGCACAGGTCATAATCTCATGGTTTGTGGGTTCAAGCCCCGTGCTCAGAGCCTGGAGCCTGTTTCCAGTTCTGTGTCTCCCTCTCTCTCTGACCCTCCCCTGTCTCCTCTCTGTCTCTCTGTCTCTCTCTCTCTTAGAAATAAATAAAACATTGAAAAAATTAGAAAAAAAGGATAAATAAAAGAACCATATGAGAATTTCAAAAGATGCATAAAAAGCATTTGACAAAGCACAACATTTATTCACGTTAAAAATCCTCAACAATGTAGATTTAGAGGGAACAAACCTGAAGATAATAAAGGCCATATATGAAAAACCCATATTTAATATCATCCTGAATTGGAAAAAACTGAGAACTTTTCCTCTATGTTCAAGAACAAAGAAGGAATGTTCACTCTCAATACTGTTATTTAACAAAGGTATTTGAAGTCCTAGCCACAGCATTAGTGAACAATAAGAAAGGCATCCAAATTGATATGAAGAAGTGAAACTTTCACTATTCACAGATGACATGATAGTCTATATAGACAACCCAAAAGTCTCCACCAATAAAATGCTAGAACTCAAAAATGAATTTAGGAAAATCACAGGATATAAAATCAATGTATAGAAATATGTTGCATTTCTACATACCAACAATGGAGCAGCAGGAGAAATTAATGAACCAATCCCACTTACAATTGCAGTCAAAACAATAGAATATGTAGGAATAAACCTATCCAAAGAGGTGAAAGATTTACACTCTGAAAAAATATAACATAGTCATGAAGAAATTGAAGATGATACCAAAAAACTGACAAGTTTGGTAGAACATTGGTAGAACATGTTAAAATGCCTATACTCGCCTGGGGGGGTCAGTTGGTTAAGCATCTGACTTTGGCTCAGGTCATAGTCTCATGGTTGGTAGGTTTAAGGCCCACATCAGGGTCTGTGCTGACAGCTCAGAGCCTTGAGCCTGATTCAGATTCTGTCCTTCTCTCTGCCTCTCCCCTAGCTAATGCTCTGTCTCTCTCTTTCTCTCTCAAAAGTAAATAAACTTTTAAAAAATTAAGAATGCCTATACTACCAAAAACAATCCACACATTGAATGCAATCCCTATCAAAATACCAACACCGTTTTTCACAGAACTAGAAAAAAGCAATCCCAAAATATACATAGAAACACAAAAGACTCTGAATGTCCAAAGCAACCTTGAAAAATCAAAACAAAACTGAAGGCATCACAATTCCAGGCTTCAAGTTATATTACAAAACTCTAGTGATCATAACAGTATTGTATTGGTACAAAAACAAACACATAGATCAATAGAACACAATAGAAAACCCAGAAATGGACTCACAACTATATGGTCAACTAGTCTTTAATAAAGCAGGAAAAAACTGGACAGCAAGATGCAAAATAATAAACCTTGACCACTTTTTTACACCTTTCACAAAAATAAATTCAAAATGGATTAAAGACCTAAATGTGTGACCTGAAACCATAAAAATGCTGTAGGAGAACACAGGCAGAAACTTCCTTGACTTTGGCTATGGCAGTTTCCTTTTAGATATATCTCCTGAGGCCAGGGAAACAAAAGCAAAAATAAACGATCTAGAATTAATCAAAATTAAAAAAATACTTCTACATATCAATGGAAACAATCAACAAAACTGAAAGACAATCTATGTAATGCGGGAAGATATTTGGAAATGATATATCTGATAAAGGTTAATATACAAAACATATAAAGAACTTATATGAAGTAACCCCCAAAAACCAAATAATCCAATTAAAAAATGGGCAGAAGACATGAATAGAAGATGGAAAAATGTTCCAAAGAACACACACACATGGACAATATTAACATGAAAAGATGCTCAACATCATGGATCATCAGGGAAATAAAAATAAAAAATACAATGAGATATCACCTCATGCCTGTCAGAATGGCTAACATTAACAACATAAGAATCAACAGGTCTTGGCAAAGGTGTGGATAAAAGGGAAACTTTCTTGCACGTTTGGTGGGATGTAAACTGGTGCAGCCACTCTGGAAAACAATATGGAGAAACCTCAGAAAGTTAAAAATAGAAGTACCCTATGATCCAGCAATTGCACTACAAGGTATTTAACCAAAGAACACAGAATACTAATTCAAAAGGACACATGCACCCAATGTTTAAATAGCAGAATTATCTACAATAGCCAAACTATGAAAACAGTCCACATGTCCACAGACTGATGAATAAAGAAGAGGTGATGTACACACACACACACACACACACACACACACATACACACACACTGGAATATTACTCAGCCATAAAGAGGAATGAAATTTCACCACTTGCAACAGCATGGATAGAGCTAGAGACCATTATCCTAAACTAAATAAGTCATTCAGAAAGACACATACAGTAGGATATCATTCATACGTGGAATTTAAGAAAAAAAACAAAGATTAAAGGTAAAAATATTGGGAAAGATCAGCAAACCAATAAACACACTCTTAACTAAAGAGAACAATGGTTACCATATGGGAGGTTGGTGAAGGGATGGGTTAAATAGGTGATGGGTGTTAAGAGTGCACTTCTCCTGATGATCACTGGATGTTGTATGGACATGTTTAATCACTATATTGTACACCTGATACTAATATTACACTGTATGTTAACAAATTGGAATTTAAATAATAACTTAAAGAAAATAATTATTTTTCAGTGCTTGTGGGAGTGAAAGTATGTAGTACATTGTAATCCATAAATCATATCGTCTACTTATGATTCAATAGACTAAGTTCATGTAGAAGTTTCTTATCTATGATGACCAGTCTTAAGAGTTGCTTTGCTTCTTTCTCTATTTAGTGACTAAAATAAAAACCAAAAAGATTAACAAGGACATTTTACTGGGAATATTCCAATAGTCAATTAATCCAAACACAAGAGATGGAAAGATATCTTAGACCTTATAAGCTAAACATGTAATCATAATAATAATTAAATTAAAAATGCCACCAAATCAATTGATAAAAAATAACCAAATAGGAAAATACATATTTTTGTTCTCTGTGACTTTTGTGGAAAACTAGTTTCAATGTTGTGTATATTGTTTTCAAATGTTAACATTTTCTCAAGTATATACAAAGGGGAGGTCAAGTATGGTTAATAACCAAAAGGAGAATCCATATTCATCTGTGGCCCAGGTTTAAATATGGTTATATCTCAAACACCTGGTTTATACAGGTGAATGTTTTATAGCCTCAATTAGTAAGAAAATCAGTTTAGAAGTTCTTTTTTCACAAAAGTTGTGTTATGAAAGTATCAAATCATTGTATTGTACACCTAAAACTAATATCACACTGTGTTAACTATCTGGAATTTGAATAAAACTTTTTTTTCAAAATTTATGTGATTTTATTTTGTTATTTAAAAAACAGCTTTATTGAAATGTAACTCACACTCCCTTTGTATTTTGAGGAATGAAATCACAGCTTTAATAATAAAGTGGCTATTTTTATTTTCTGCAAAGATGATAGCTATAAAACTATTTGGGAAGTCTTTAGAGATTCTGGGTAACTATTTCAAGACATTTTCATCTTATATGTCACAAGTGTGATAAGGAATATTTTAAATTATAGTCATAAAAGAAGGCCTCACTGGAGCTGAAGAAAAATGAGGTATTCTTCCTAAGCTCAAAAAATAAGGTATTCTTCCTTGTGCAAAAAAGGAAAGACCAGGTGGTCTTGACAGAAGCATTTAAAATTTATTTATATAATAATTACACGTACATATGGTCATGAAGCCACAGTTTATTATAGGATATTTGAAGGATTGGTTCATTTTTTGAGCATCATCGGTTTATTCACAATTAAATCAAGACTATGGATTTTTGAAGCTCTTAGTAAACCTTGGTACCTGCAAGGTATTGACTCTAGTGGTTTAAGTTGGTTCAATTTTGATATTCCTTGAAATGATCTCAATTACATGTTTTTGTTTGCTTGTTTGTTTTTTAGAGAGAGAGGTTGAGAATGGGAGAGGGGCAGAGGGGGTGAATGGGGGATCTTAACAGGCTCCATGCTCAGTGTGGAGCCCAATATAGGGCTCAATACCATGACCCTGGGATAATGACCTGAGCCAAAATAAAGAGTTTGGTGCTCAACTGACTGAGACACTCAGGAACCCCTGAATTAAACATTTAATTTATCAGGAAGAAATGGGAGTAGAATTATAAAATTATTTTATATGAATAACTTTCACAAAGGTAAATTTTAATTTTAAGTATTTTTCTACAAGAGTTGTTGATAAGAATGGAATACAATATTGTAACCTACATGATATTTCATTACCAGTAAAATATTACATTCACAGTCATTATAATTAACTAAGTAATGTTTAAAAAGTCAGACAGTAATTATGTTAAAGAAATTGACATCATCGGATGTATAAAAAATTCTGTATTCAGTAAATAGGAACACTAAATTTTAACAGAAATCTGTTTAAAATATTACCTATATATCAAATATCTAAAACTTGTATTAATATTAAATGCTAAATAGAGCATGAGCCTCTTCTAAATATGTTTACATAAAAGAAAACTTTAAATAATACATTAATTTAATGACCATACATAAAAAACCAAATCCTACTCACACTTTGCAAGGTAAAATGACCCACAGTGAAGCATTGGGATGAAAATCAAGGAAACATATACTATGTCATGATTATAAAGGTCCTTTATACTCCCTTTTGTTCCACAAAACCACTTAAAAATGTTAGGAGTATCAGTATGTTATAAGCAGCTTAAAGAATATTACATAACATTGGGACATGTCATTCTTTCTTCAATAAAATTTAAGATACACCCAATTCAAAGCAGTTAGTTTTTTGTGCAGTAAATGAATTGATTGACATACTGAGAAAAACTAGTTAATTTTAAAGAACAAATTATTCAAAGCTATAAATACATTCAGTAACTTAATGCCAGAGAAATAAAGTAGATGTCCAGGTACTCCAGTACTTAATATTTTGCTAGGTAGTTTCACAATTGAGATAAAATCTTTTTAAATACACTATCTAAATCTTTGATTCTACTCTCATATGACTAGAGTTATATCAGGGAGTAGAAAAAACTTTATATTCTTCTTCCAAAATATCATGGAGTAAAAATAAATTCTCCTTTAAATAAATAAAAATAAAAATAACTTTTTTCAGTATTTATAGAAAAAGGAAACATAATTATAACAAAATAATTTTGCAATAAAAAAGTGGAACAACATGATTACAATCAACCAAAAAACCCGGTAAGAATATTTTGTACCATCCAACTTTTAAGCAGAGTGATAGTAATCATAATCATTTTCTCAACAACACTATATTAGTGTTTTTTTTTCATAAAACCTAAAGATTTGTTGTTGTTGTTTGTTTTCAGTCTTAACAATGTCTCTTTCCCTGGACACCTTTCAGAGGGTAGCTTGGATGGTTCAGATTCAATTCCAAACTCCCAGAGATGATGTTTAAACTCTTCAGCAATCAGATAGGAGAAGTAATTCCATGTTTCAGGATATATTAACCATCAATTTCTATAAGACAGCATTGTATTACATTACTGTTGTTGGCATGTAGAGTAAATAAATGAAGAAACAGCTTGATAAAACTCTTTTATTACACCGCGCTGTTTCTTCCACAAATTTTAAACTTTTATGGCAAGATTACAGCTAATGTAAGCATAAAGCTCATTGGGACATTATTTTTAAGATGTTTTCGCTTTCCTTGCCTTTATAATGGGAAATCCAGATTACAAAATCGATGATCTTGGCCAATTTTGAAACCACAAATTATTGGAGTTTTTTTGGAAGATAAATGGAATTATGTTGTTCCTACATTATATCTAACTGCAGATTTCAATAGTTGATGCCCTGGAATCAGTCTCGGACAAGAAAAATAACAAGTTACCAAAATCTGTGTTCTAGGAGCCTTAGTTGCCAAGCATGCTGAATATTTAGAATTCACATTACTAAAATGTAGATGTAAAATGTGAAACCAAAGTTATTTAACAAATAGTACCAATCGTATTTCAAGCTAACTTAGACTCTTGTTATCACTTTGAATCCATGTATAATATCTACAAATGGTTTCATCCATGAATTCTTATAACCATCCAATCCTTCCACCATTCTTTTTACATCATTCCTGAAATAGAAATTGGTGGAGCGCCTGGGTGGCTCAGTCGGTTAAGCGTCTGATTTCGGCTCAAGTCGTGATCTCACGGTTGTTGGGTTCGAGCCCTGTGTGCACTCTGTGCTGACAGCCAGCTCAGAGCTTGGAGCCTGTTTCAGATTCTGTGTCTCCCTCTCTCTCTGACACCCCCCCTGCTCACCCTCTCTCTCTCTCAGAAATAAATAAAACATTTAATTTTTTTTAAATAAAAATAAATTGGTTAGGTTTTTTTTTTGGTAAGTTTTTTTTTTTTTTTTTTTTAAAAAGATAAAGTACCTCAAGTACATGTTTAAGACAGTGGCTTAAAAAATGGTATTTTCATTTTTATTCTCTTCTATTTTTCAAGTGCATATTGTCTTTATGATATTTTAATGGGAGAAATATGTTAAGCAAGAATTTCTTTTATATGACAATTATCAAAATTGATTCTAAATTGGTTTTAACTGTTTTTCTAGTCATACTCATGAAATGCTATCTGCATGCTCTGAAAGATGTTAGTTGAAGGTAAACTGTAAAATGATCTTTTAAATTTCATGTTTTTTATTTCCTCTGCAATATACACAAAAGTATCTTCTAGAATACTTGTAAAAATTTATACCATATAAGAGCATCATATCCAAGGTATAAATGGTTTGATAATAGATACATTTCTTATGGATGTTCTATAACTTTTCAGAACACCTGAATCAAAAAATTATAAAAAATGTTTTATTCCTTTTTGAATACATGACATTTCTGATAAATCTTATATATTACAGCCTACTACAACCATCTCATTTCTTAACTTTTGTTTTCTATTTAGGTGAATAATGAGCTAAATGAATATCACCCTAAAGTCTCCTTTTGAAAATATATTTTTCACTTCATTTAAAATCAATTGGAACATTTTGCCTTCTGTAACAATAATATTTTATTTTGTTGTCATAATTTCCTTAAGGAAATAGAATGAATTCTTGTTCTCTTGGTCAACAATTTCCCCCACTTTGTGGGATATTTCTTTAAAAAGAAGACATCTATTGTATTACAAGTTTTAAATATATTAGTTCTTTTTAAGTACTCACTTAGCATTCTGCAACATCAGTAAATGCCTAACCTGGCATTAATCAGAAATTGAAGAATGTATATAGAAAGAATGAAATTTATTGCAAATGTAGCACAAAATACAAGAATCCAAAATATTTTAATATCATATTATTCTGCCTAAGTTCACCAATTCATGTCCAGCAGATATTTAGTAATTTAGTAACATAAACCAATGACAAAAATTATATTATTTATTTATTTTTAAGATGTGAAAAAATAGAATAAGCCATCTGAAAATTCATTGATTTTAAGATGGTCCTATTAGTTAATAAAAATCTAGTGATGACCAGGAATTAGCATTTACTCTTTATATTTTTCCTATCTCATGAAGTTATGTCCTGTGTTTAGGAAAAGATCACATCACCAAATAAACGAAAATGGCATTGTGGAAAAAGGTATTTATTTGACTTTTTAAGAATTAAAAAATATCAAAAAATAAAAATAAAAGGAGGATGATATTTGCAAAATATTTCAACGTTTTTCTTCATCTATTATCTATGCATTGCTTAGTGCATGTTCATATTCTCAAGTAAAATAAGTCTAGTTAATAAAACATCTCTATGCCTTCAAAAACTGTTGAAACAAGAATTTACTCCTTTAGGGGCACCTGGGTGGCACAGTCGGTTGGACGTCCGACTTCAACTCAGGTCATGATCTCACGGTTTGTGGGTTTGAGCCCCTCGTCGGGCTCTGTGCTGACAGCTAACTAAGAGCCTGGAACCTGCTTCAGATTCTGTGTCTCCCTCTCTCTGACTCTCCCTATGCTCACGCTCTCTCTCTCTCTCTCAGAAATTAAATAAAACATTTTAAAAAAAGAATTTACTCTTTTAACAACCTTCATGAAACAATCTTTTAAAAATGATAATCTGCAAATGTAATTCACAAACCCCACCCTTTGTATAGATACATTTTTAAAAAATTTTCAAATGTTTTAATTTATTTATTAGAGACAGAGAGAGACAGAGTGAGCAGGGAAGAGTCAGAGAGAGAGGGAGATCCAGAATCTGAAGCAGACTCAAGGCTCTGAGTTAGCTGTCAACACAGAGTCCGACGCTGGGCTTGAACCCACCAACCGTGAGATCATGACCTGAGCTGAAGTCGGACGCCCAGCCGACTAAGCCACACAGGTGCCCCTAGATACATTTTTAAGTGAGTCAGAAATTTAGTCCTGGGAAAAGTGCTATTAAGATACACAGCACACACACACACACACACACACACACACAAGACACACAACACAAAGTGTTATTTATAAAAGATAACTTTCTGTTATTTCTGTTGAGGATAATATTTACAAAAATAGAATAATAGCAATAAAAATTATAAAACAATAACACCTTTATGAATGATTAAATATAAACAAAAATAAACTCTGAGGAGATGTTAGGCATCTATTGTGTTTGTCACTCATCGAAAATCCACATAGGTAGGAAAAGATGGGGCTCATTTGAACGTTAGAAGTAACCACTACCTAGTAAAACCATTCAAAGCATAACAGAAACTCTGTACACAGAGAATAGGGTACTATTTTACTGTCTGCAATAGCATAATTATAGACCTATTATAACAAAAATGCACCCGCAACTGGATTAGTATCTTACCTTCACTGTGTGTTAAAGAAAGATTAATGTTATTGTATAATTTAACTATACATATTCTTAAAAGTCTTCAACTCTTAAAACCATTTCCTAAATTATGGTGAATTATTATTATTTTTGTTATTTTGAATTCTGATAGTCTTATTTAATATCTCAAACATTGGTGAAAAGAAACCCATTTTGACTTTCACATTACAACCATTTTATCAAGACTCAATAGGTTTTAAAAAACTTTTATTCATCAAAACTGAGATCAAGATGTTTTTATTTTTTTTAATTTTAAATATTTTTTATTTATTTGTGAGAGAGAGACACACACACAGCATGAGCAGAGGAGGGTCAGACAGAGAGGGAGATACAGAATCTGAAGCAGGTTCCAGACTCTGAGCCAGCTGTCAGCACAGAGCCCGACACGGGGCTCAAATCCACGAACCGTGAGATCATGACCTGAGCCAAAGTCGGCGCTTAGCCGACTGAGCCACCCAGGCACCCCGACCAAGATGTTTTTAAAAGTAAAATAGACGAGACAGTAAAATCAACATATGTCATTTTTTCCAGAGAAAAAATGTAGATAAATTCCATTGCTTAATTTTATTAAGGAAGTAACTATACTTAAATCATTTAATTTACTTATAAATTTTTAGGTAAATTAGTATTCATTTCCCACAGAATACAGATAAAACTCACTGTATAAGCTCTTGTTTTCTTAAGTTTATTGGGTTTTAAATTATTATACATACTCCAATTATTATATATACACCACTGTCTTAATATGCCAATACTTTCCTTCAGGCCCATTAAAGAAAGCAGACATATTTCATTTTCCAAAAGTAATTTTCTTTTAAGACTGTCTCCTGAATGGGGCGCCTGGGTGGCTCAGTCGGTTGAGCGTCTGACTTCGGCTCAGGTCATGATCTCACGGTTCGTGGGTTCAATCCCCGCATCAGGCTCTGTGCTGACAGCTCAGAGTCTGGAGCCTGATTCAGATTCTGTGTCTCTCTCTCTCTGACACTTCCCTGCTCACGCTGTCTCTATCTCTCTCAGAAATAAATTGGAAAAAAAAAAAAAAAGAATGTCTCCTGAAGGGCTTTCAGTACCTTGCACAAATATGCAAATACTTAAATGGATATCCTAAATAAAGATCTCACATATATTTCATTTTCTGGTAAAGATGAGAATGAGTAGCACACCTTAATTTTTGCAATCCCATTCTTGTTACATTGTGTAAATAAAGATTTTATGAAATAAAATAGTGTTTTGTTTCTAATCTAAAAATAGCATCCTCTTTTTGTTGTGGGAGTTTGGGAGCATAGTGAATAGGGAGGATATATTGATGCTATTTTGTTATCTTGAGGAGACAGATTTTCCCAAGTGAAGCTAGGATTCCCAACACCATTAAGTATTAAGACCTTCTTATCCAATTCTAAAAAGCTTTACTGTGATGAGTCTAGTCCTGATTGTTGATCCTCATACACAAAACAGTACAGGAGACAGTGCCAGGATCCTTTATTTTAGAATCTTTCCAGTATATTCTCTAGCATGAAGTGTCATACTTCCATCTGCAAGCAATATTGCCTCTTTATAATCATCATTCTGCCCCCATTTCATTACTATCAGGAGTCATTTTATCCTGATTTTCTACCAAACATAAAATGAAACCCTAGATCTATTTGGATACTTCTGCAAATAAGATCATTTTGATTTTTGGAATCAATAGATTCTACTTCAACTGAAAATAATTTTTAAAAATTAAATCAAGTTAGAAAGGTTAGTTAGAAACTCGGATTACCTACCGGCCTTGTGTGTATAGACTCAGGAGTCTTTAAAGTTGTCACTGAATAGTTGCATTCAGAAACCCTGTAAGTATTAGAACTGCTGGAGGAACACTTGGAGATGGAATCGCAAGTCACAAAAGTGTTATCAAGAGGAAGTTCCTGGATGATGTGGTGCTTCAAACTCAGGGGAGATTCAGGCTGGAATTGGAAGGCAGGCTGTGGAGAGGTAGATTTGTAGTGCTGGGCCAAATCAGGGATGTCAGGCTTGAAGGTAGTAGGTATAATTCCCCAGTTGTACTTGCTCATGGTTTGTTCTTCCAGCTCAATGGGAAGGTCTAGTGTGACACTGTTTCCATCACTGACAGCATCATTTGCCTTAGTTTCTTCAATAGTGACAAAGTTAAGCAGCAATTTCTTAGGAGCATGCTTCTTCTTCTTCTTTCTCTTCTTCCTCCTCTTCTTAATCATCATCATTATCATCTGCCTGTTTTCTGGGTTTGGAGTAACCCATTCAGAATTCTGCTTGTTTTTCTGAGCAGCCTTAAGGTGTGGTGATTGGCGGCATCTTACTACAGCAGTAATGAAAATAACAATGATGACAGTTATGGTGCCAGCAATAATAGCAACCATGATCTTGACATAGTCACTGGTTGGTGAGGATGCATCAGTTGTCTCAATATTTGGGGTCACTGGTGTTTCAATGGTTTTGTGCACCAGTTCATGTATCAATGTAGCATTGGTCACTGACTCATTCACAAATAGATTAACAATTACAACATTAAAGAGAGAATCAGGTTGTCCTAAGTCCTTAGCTTTGATTACCAGTCTGTGTAAACCAAAGTCTGTAACAAAACACTTCTCCTTCAGTGTGATGTTGCCTGTTGTTTGGTCAATTATAAATAGACCTTTTGTGTTTCCTCCTACAATGTTGTAACGAAGCTCTGCATTCATGCCAGTGTCATTGTCAACCGCAAGTACTGTGAAGACCACTGTGCCTGGATTAGTGGATGGCAGAACCAATTCATAGGAGTTGTTGGAAGAAGGGACAACAAAAACTGGTTTGTTGTCATTGACATCAACCACATTTATTGTTACTTTGGCTGTTGAAGAATGTGATACCTTACCACCGTCCTCAGCCTTTACATAGAAAGTATAAGATTCTTGCTTTTCTCTGTCAAATGAAATATTTGGTCGGATAACACCAGTCTGTGGATCAATGGTGAAGTCATCATTCACATCTAAAATGGAGAGAGTGACTGCAGAATTTTCTCCATAATCAGGATCAGTTACAGTGATTAGTCCTACTGTGCCATGTCTTGGAAGGTTTTCTGAGACATAGAAGTTGTACTCATTGTGAGTAAAAATTGGACTGTTGTCATTCTGATCAAGAATTTTCACTAAGACTGTGGCATTGGTCATTAAGGATGGTATTCCATTATCTTTTGCCAGAACTGTGAAGAAATATTTTTCTTGTTTTTCTCTATCCAATTTCTTCACTGCAGTTAGAATGCCTGTACGATGATCCAGGTTGAATTCAGATGGAGCATCAACACCTAGCAGATAATTTATCTCAGCATTGTGCCCACTGTCTGCATCCATTGCACTTATTTTTGTCAACTTGGTCCCAGGATAGTTATTCTCAGGAACAGAAAGACTTATAAAAGACTGGGTAAAAACTGGAGCATTGTCATTTTCATCTTTGACCTTGACAAGGAGCATGGATGATTGATTCAGAGGAGGTTTGCCAGCATCTGCAGCTAGCAATTTAATGACATATTCTCTTGTGGACTCATAGTCAAGATATGCAGCAGTCTCCAGGAGGAACTGATTACTGAATACTGGCCTTAATCTGAAAGGGACTTCATGGTCTGTGAAGCATGTCACCCTGCCATTATGGTCAGCATCTTTATCTGTCACAGTTATGAGAGCAATTTTGGTGTTGAGTGGAGCATTTTCTGAAAGAATCACAGTGCCATTGATTGGATTAATGATATATCTTATGTCAATTGATGGGGCATTGTCATTTATATCTGTAACATTTACTAAAACCATTGCTCTTGCTGGCATCAATCCACCATCACTTGCCAAAACCTGTAACTTATGGTTTGGTGATTCTTCTCTATCCAGTGGCTCTTTGATTGTGATAAGTCCGGTGGTGGTGTTGAGGTGAAATAGCCTCTTGGCGATGTTGGAGACTAGATTGCTGAAATAGAAGTGAATCTTGGCATTTTCACCTATGTCAGCATCTGTGGCATGGAGTTGTGCCACTGAAGTACCTACAGGAGCATTTTCTGGCATATTGACTTCAATCTCATCCTCCATGAAGACTGGGTGGTTGTCATTTGTGTCAGCAACACTTATTTGCAAAATAGCAGTACTGGATCTTTGAGGAAAGCCACCATCTTCAACCTTTACTTTCATTACATATGTATCCTTCTCTTCCCTATCTAACTCCTTTTGAACAATCAGCTGTGGCATCTTGTCTCCTTCTGGTGTTTCAATGACATCAAGCCCAAACATACTTTGATCCTAGAAAACATACAATGGAACATATTTTAACTTGTTATATAATAACATCAGTTTTCAAATTATCAAAGTCACATGACATAGGATCAGCTCAGAAATAGGTGTCAGATAACTTAAATTCTAAGTCCCAACTCTGTTTATAACTAGTATTGTGACCACAAGCAAGTTGCTTAATATCTCCATGCATTTGTAAAATTAGAGAGTTGTGCTATAAGTTGTTCTGAGAGTTTTTCAGCTTATAGTATTTTACAACAATAAATGCAACTTACTTATGTAAATTATTAAAGTCTTCAAAAGGAAAAAGTATAAAAATTTGTCAGTGTTTCACATGGTGAATGAACTTATAAGTGAATTAACCATGGTTATTCCAAATGTTACTCCAAAAGTAACAATCAAGTTTGAAATATTCATCCAAGACAAGAACATACTTCTAAAAGTATAGCTAAAACCTTTGATAGAGGGAGAAAATACAAAAAGTCTGATATGAATAAAACTGTGTAAAAATACACGGAATTTCCATTTTTTTTCTATAGAAACAAGTGCTAAAAATGAAATGTCATCGGAAATTAACAACACAATACTTTTAATTATCTTTGTTATTTTTTAATGAGCAAGCACAATAGACTGAAAATCAAACGTCAAAATGTCAATCTGGAAAATATAGCTTGGAACAGCACCTATTTTCTCTTTATGTCCATCGAGTCAGATTATGGGAATATTAAAAAAAAAACAGCCTTCTCTGGTTCTGACTACCTCTTAAACTTCCAAACAGAAAGTGCAATTAATATAAAATTGTAAAATATTTAATGTGCATGACCTCTCTTAAGAGCTGTTTATAACCACATTAAGAATTTCATATTCTGGGGGGGGGCAAGATGGCGGAGAAGTAAGGAGCTCCGTACTTGCACTCGCGCCCATACATCACACAGAAAAGATCTGAAGACATTGGAAACCTTACAAAACCTGAGAGATTGGGAGAAAAAAGACGCAGAATCCACTGAGAGAGCCTTCTAACGTGAGTGCGAACCGGGGAAGATAAAATCGGGCCGGGATCGGAGACTCCAGGGTGGGAGGCGATCCCCCTCTACCCTCTACGGGGAGTGAGAGGGGAAAAGGAGAGAGTCCGAAACGGAAAAACCTCCGCACGTGGGAGAAAAACCTCCGTTGGAAAGACCGTACTTGCCAAATACCTGCACACCAGGTCCCCTCGCGCCAACTGGTCCTGGAGGGGGCTAAGCAAACAAACTGGTTCTTTGTGCTGCTCCTGGAGGCTAGACTTCAGAGTGGTGGCGCGCCTGCCGCCATTGTAGCTCCCGGGCGGCTGGGGCCCCTGGAAGAGCCGCACAGACACCGGGCATCCGCACCCCTGGCTGGCTGGAACTCGAGAGGGAAGGCAAGGAACTAAAAACTGGGAAATTAGCCTGTGAGTTCGTGTTTCGGGTGAGGAGCCATAGAGGGACCCGGTTTTCCCCACTCCAGCGGGCTCGGGCTCAGAGCACCCGGCAGGCAAGCCCCCGCCACTGCGCACCAGCCGGACCCAGAGAAGGAAGCAGCGATTCTGACTCC